>NW_026973667.1:1732500-1740000 GCF_035594125.1 Scylla paramamosain
TCAAGTTATTAGAGCCAGCCATGTTATTAAGGTACAATTATTACCTAACTATTGCTGAGAGAGAGAGAGAGAGAGAGAGAGAGAGAGAGAGAGAGAGAGAGAGAGAGAGAGAGAGAGAGAGAGAGAGAGAGAGAGAGAGAGAGGAGGAAATAGAAATTATCATACGTCTGGCAGCATCGTCCATTTCTCCACCACCCCTCCCCGCCCACTTCCTAGAGAGAGTGGCGCCGAGACAGCGCAACTGAGCCAGTGGAAGCAATAAGATTATTGTCACGCAGTGTTTTACTTGGGAGTCTGAGCCTGTCCTTGATGAATTATTAAGAGATGCTGCATGTCAACAGATTTGTTTGTTCAGAGGTTTACTGCAGAGAGCATGGCTGATGAGCTGTACACTGCTTTCATTAATGGATGTTAGCTACACGCACGATAGATACGATGTCAAAGTTTCAAAATCTTAAAATGTTTCCTGCTTAACACAACGTATTATTCATTTTGTAACTTTTTAATTATTGAACGTGACGAAATCAGAAGTACATCACGTAAAAGCTAAGAAAATGTAGTTTATATTGAGATATAACACACAACTGCATATCCTCCGTATGAGACGCACTAGACAAGTAAAGTAAAGCGATGGTGAACGACCGACCCACGCACTTTCCTTCCATGTTTACACTTGGCGCTCGGCCCACTGTTGCAGCCACTACGCATATGCACTATTTCTCAATCTTTCCTACATTACTCGTTCACTCAGAAATGTAAAATAATAGAGTAAATAAAAATAGATAAAAATAGATAAATACGTAAATTTCTACAGTATCTTTAAGGAAGGTGGAAATGGATGTTGTATTAGGAAAGAGTATAGTTATTATTCATGTCTCCTCTTCTTCCTCTTTCAAATTATCGTCACCACCACCACCATCACCATCACCAAGTTTATAGAGATATTTATCCTTATTTTTTTCCTTTCATCACTATCATTATCATCATCATTATTCTTATTCATCGTCATTATCTTCATCATCATCATCATTTTTTTTACTCACCACCACCACCACAACCACAACCATCATTGCTAACATCACTATCACAATTATTTATAAACACATCATCACCACCATCATTGCTATTATCATTATTGCTATCACCATCACCACCACCACCACCACCACCACCACCACCTACCCAGGCTTTAGTGGTGATGGGCTGCACACTCGGGTCTCGCTGCAGGCTGACGATCCTTACCCTGACGGAGGTGCTTCTCTCCCCTGACAGCCCTACCTTCCACTGCCACAGCCCGGCCTACGAATGGGGGAAGAGAGATAGAAGGTGATAAATGAGGGAATAGGGAGAATACGTGATAATTGTGGGGTTACAGAGAATATGTGATGAAGAATAGGGATAAGGTAATGAAAGGTACGTGAGGGAGAGTTAACGAATGGGGTTATAGGAATAAATAATGATAATTGTGAGAATAAGGGGAAAATGTGATAATATGATGAAATGGGAGTATATAATGAAAAATTAGATGAGGTGGTAATAATGAGAAGGATTTACGAATGAGTGTATAGGGATAAATTGAGATAAAAGAAGGAATAAGGGGAAAAGGTGACAATATGATGAACTGTGAAAAGATATAAAAAAAATAAACAAAAGATAATTAGAAGAAAACGTGTTATAACAAATAGGAATTAGTTTACGAATGGGGGGAAGGCGAAATGGCGATAAAAGAGGGAATAATGGGAGAATGGTGTCTATATTACCGGAAGAAACACTCTTGAGAACCGTGCTAGTCATGTATAGGGCCTTTGCAAATCGTGGCGAGAGAGAGCTAAGAATTTCTGAATGCCGGCCTGTCTCACCTCAGCTAATGAATAAAAAAAAAAAACAAGACTAAAGTAAAAAATAAAAAAAAGTTATGAATATTGACATAGTGACAGCGGTGGAACATACTCTCTCCCTCCCTTCCACCTGAAAAAAATAAATAAATAAGAAAACAAGATTAAAAAAATATAAATAAGGTTACAATTGGTGGCAGCTGTGGGATATACCGTTTCTCCCTCTTACTCTTTACCACCTCGTCTCTCCCTCCCACTCACCTTCCCTCTCACTCTCTCTCTCTCTCACCTCAGCTAGGGGCACCACCAAAAGCCAGGTAGAGGAATCCGGATCAAAACGAGCATTCCTGTACACTGTGCCATCTGGACCAATCAGAACAGGCGCTGACGTAATCTGCGGGTTCGTGAGTCTGGGAGACGAACTGGAGACCTGATGAAGGAGAGAATATGGGAAGACTCGGATTATTGTGGAAATTTGAGAATGAAAGATGACATGGAATTAGAGAAAAGTACAAAGAGAATAAGGATAATTAAGACACGTGGGTAAATGGTGAAGTGGGAGAAAGTGCAATATCTGGGTGAATGAGAAACCGTGATAAAGATGGGAATAGAGGGGAAGTACGATAATTGGTGGAAATATGGAAGAAAGAAATATGGTTTGAAAGTAGAAAAGGAATAAAAGGATGAAAACGACTAGGAATACGTGATAAATAGGGAAGAGAGAGGAATTTCAATGCGATAACACAGGGGAAAAAGGGGGAAGTATGATAATCGCTGGAAATATGAGAATGAAAGATAACCTGAAATTAAGATAAAGAGATAAATTTATAGAGAGATGAATAAATAGGATATAATAAGGATGCAATAAAATCCTCTCTCTCTCTCTCTCTCTCTCTCTCTCTCTCTCTCTCTCTCTCTCTCTCTCTCTCTCTCTCTCTCTCTCTCTCTCTCTCTCTCTCTTACCTGGGCTCCAGTCTCCAGTCTCAAGGTCAGGTTCCTGCCCACAGTAAAGTCAACATGGAAGGTGGATGATGCCTCTCGGCCGCCATCTTTGTACACCGTCTCGAAAATCTGTGGTGGTGATAGTAGTAGTAGTAGTAGTAGTAGTAGTAGTAGTAGTAGTAGTAGTAGTAGTAGTAGTAGTAGTAGTAGTAGTAGTAGTAGTAGCTTTTTTTTATGTAGGAGGGACATCGGCCAAGGGCAACAAAAATCTCCCCCAAAAAAAGAAAAAAAAAACATTGATATGCCGGTCCCCGAATAGTGTCCAAAGCGGTAGTCAAAAAATAAAGGATAAGTGTCTTGAAACCTCCCTCTTCAAGGAGTTTAAGTCACAGGAAGGTGGAAATACAGAAGCAGGCAGCGAGTTCCAGAGTTTACCAGAGAAAGGGATGAATGACTGAGAATACTGGTTAACTCTTGCGTTAGAGAGGTGGACAGAATAGGGGTGAGAGAAAGAAGAAAGTGTTGTGCAGCGAGGCCAAAGGAGGAGGGGAGGCATGCAGTTAGTAAGATCAGAAGAGCAGTTAGCAGGAAAATAGCGGTAGAAGACAGCTAGAGATGCAACAATGCGGCCATGAGAGAGAGGCTGAAGACAGTCAGTTAGAGGAGAGGAGTTGATGAGACGAAAAGCTTTTGATTCCACCCTGTCTAGAAGAGCGGTATGAGTGGAACCCCGAAACATGTCAAGAATACTCCATGCACTGTCCTCACGTGGCCACTCTGATTATTTTTAACCTTTCTCCTTCCTTTCTCTCTCAAGGGGATACCACGCCTTCCCTACACTTCTGCCAGTCCTTAGGGAAAACACCAGCATTGCCTTTCTGTGTTCCTCCAAGGTCACTGGCAAGAATAACAACACCTGTGATTGGTTCCTTCACCTCATTTACAGGCACCTGATTGGCCATCCCTTCATCTCAGATTCTCAACCCTAATCCATTTCTTTCACATAAATAGAGTTTGTACGCATCGCTAGACATCAATTCAAGGAAGAGATCGGAGACAGATAGTGCAGAGATGGCACGTGAGATCACACAGACAGTTCAGAGTCAATCAGTCAGTCTTCAGAGAGGGAGAATCAAGCGTTGTCCTGTCCGTCGTAGTCTGTGTCTCGGTGTCACACGTGTACACCAATCCATCATTAAATCAAGAAGTACCGTACGTCTATCTACTTGTGTATCCTTTACTCGCACAACGGTAATCTAAACGACTACCCGCGCACTCCACGCTACCAGTATCCATGGAGAAAGGGCCACCATCATCTATTCTGCCACCATCATCTCCAGCAACATCCAGTAAGTCAAGCAACCAGTGACAGCAATATAGTACAAGTGGCAGTGACTTCTCTTCGAACAACTGATATGCAATTTTTTTCCTCGAGGCAACACTATCACTAGTCACAGGAACATCAACACTCCCACTTCTCCCCTGCCCCTTCCATTCCCCTCTCCATCCCCTCACCGTGATGGGCGTGTCTGGCTGCGGGGGCTGGAAGGTGAGCGCCCCAACAAAGGCGTCCTCCAGCATCTGTCCCTCATCTATGTCTATCACTGTAAAAGTCTTGCCGCCCGTGGACCGTGCCACCTTTTCCAACTGCAGGTCCGCCTCTTCCCTGTGGGGGGGAGATGAGTGGACATGAGCTGGTGGAGGGAGTGGAGGATAGGTGGAATTACATACAGTACATTCTGATTATTTGAATATGTATGTGAATTGCTGATAGGTTACGTTAGGTTAGGTATGAATGATGTGGCGATTAGGTGAAAGATGGTACTTTCATAACTGTTACTCATTATTTAAATATGTGGATTATTGATAGGTTACGTTAATGTGGAGATGAGTGGATAATGAGATATGAGTGGAGATGAGACGGGGTGATGACTGGAGAACACTATTATTAACAACTATAACTATGAGTACTATCATTAATGAAGAGAGTGTATGTGTGTGTGTGTGTATGTGTGAACTAATTAAATACTATGATTACTGAGATTGGTATGCAAATCACTACTACTACTAATAATAATTCTACTACTACTACTACTACTACTACTATTACCACCACCACCACCACACGCACCCAAACGCCACAGTGACGACCCGGGCGCCGCTCTTCACCACGTCGAAAAGAACGTGATCAATTCGCGGATTTTCGTTCTCTTCTCCGTCTGTGATGAGAAGGATGACTGGGTTGGCGCTGTCCCTGAGTACCTGCGGGATTACATAGAATTACTTGTGATTACATGGATATACTACGAGAGATAGACAACCGCAGAATAAAATAAAGGAAAAAAGCGATGAAAATTGATTAAACACAAAATTTAAATATATAAAAAGGTTACAATTGGTGACAGCGGTGCGATAGTCTCTCTCTCTCTCTCTCTCTCTCTCTCTCTCTAATGCCACCACCTCCACACACACACACCACTTCACCCTATAACACTCCAAACACAATACCCCTTCCCTCCCACAAACACCCACAAACACCTCAACATTTAGACACCCCCAAAAAACATCCCCAAACACCACACACACACACACACACGAACCTGCCTGGCCGCCACATACAGCCCAGATCCAATACTGGTGCCGCCATCTGCCTTGGTTTCTATGGAATTAGCCAATAATTTTCGAGAGGCTTTGTCCGTCACGCGCGTCAAACTGCGAACCAGGCGTGCGTTCTTGCTGTGAGGGAGAGGGGAGAAAGAGATGGACATTGAAGTTGTTTGTATAGGGCAGAGACAACATTTAAAGTTATCTATAAAGCAGAGAGAACATTTCAAGTTATCTATAGTGAAAAGAGAACATTTGAAGTTATCTAAAGGGGAGAACGTTAGAACAATTATCTACAGCCAATCAACAGTTTGAACAGTTATCTGCAGCCAATATACAATGACCCTAAAATTTTGTCATGAGTTTGTAGTTTAATAAGACAGGCAACTCCCGCTCAAAAAATCTTAAATTCAACAAAATACAACATTTTAGGCTTTATACATTAATGGCTGGCCTTTCTGACGCCGGAACTTTTCAGAGAGAGAGAGAGAGAGAGAGAGAGAGAGAGAGAGAGAGAGAGAGAGAGAGAGAGAGAGAGAGAGAGAGAGAGAGAGAGAGAGCGTGTGTGGGTGCGTAAGTGAAGATAAACATGACAACAGAGAAACAAAAATAATATGAGGGAAGGAATTACCAGAGAGAGAGAGAGAGAGAGAGAGAGAGAGAGAGATTAAGCCCTCTTCCTTTAAGGGCTAGGGGTCAAGACAATAAGATTCCAAGGATAAGGATGATTTAACACCCTAAGGAAGATGGAGTGCAGTCAGAAGCAATGAGGGACACAGGACAGCATCCAACGTCTTGTAGTGAAGAGTACAGACGATTACAGACTGAATATACATCTGTCTACGTTATCTGCCTGTCTCTCTATCTATTCGTTTGTTTGTCTCAGTATCTATCTATCTATCTTTCTACCTGTTCGTCTACCTATCTCTATCTGTCTGTTTATCTATCTTTCTATCACCTATCTGTCTATCTATCTACCTATCGATTTACTTCTATACGTAACTTATCTATCTATCTATCTATTACTTATGCGATTTTATTTGGTTATATTTGCTTTCATATATAACTTTCCAAAGAGACAATATATGTTAATTAATTACATATATATATATATATATATATATATATATATATATATATATATATATATATATATATATATATATATATATATATATATATATATATATATATATATATATAATTTTTCAACTTATTCTTTTGATTTATTAGTATAATGTTTGTTTAGTAGAAAGACTGACCTACATTAAAATCTCTCTCTCTCTCTCTCTCTCTCTCTCTCTCTCTCTCTCTCTCTCTCTCTCTCTCTCTCTCTCTCTCTCTCTCTCTCATAGCATTCTCCAAACACACACATAAATATAAACATGAATTCAAAATGGTGGCAGCGGTGGGATAGATAGAACAGTCTCTCTCCCTCTCTCTCTCTCTCTCTCTCTCTCTCTCTCTCTCTCTCTCTCTCTCTCTCTCTCTCTCTCTCTCTCTCTCTCTCTCATAGCATTCCCCAAACACACACATAAATATAAACATAAATTCAAAATGGTGGCAGCGGTGGGATAGATAAAACAGTCTCTCTCCCTCTCTTTCTCTCTCTCTTACTTGAAGTTGATGATAGACACGTAGCTACCCGTGGCCACCTCGTAGAGCAGCCAGCGCCGAGCAATGCGCCGCAGCTTGTGTACCCTGTAGTGGTTGTTCATGGAGCCCGAGTAGTCCAGCACAAGGGCGTAGGTTGCGTCCGCCTGCTGCACCACGCGGAAGGTCGGATTCTCAAAGTGGTCAGAGGGCGGGTTGCTGTCGGGAGAGAGGTCAGGTTTGGGTTTTGCTTTGCTGAGGTTTGGTTAGGTTAGGTTAGGTTTAATTTGGTTTGGTTTGGTTTGGTTTAGTTAGGTTTAGTTAGTTTGGGAGTAATGGGTTGGGTTTGGTTAGGTTTGCTTGGGTTAGTTTAGGTGTGATGGGTTCGTTATGGGTTTAGGTTAGGTTAGGTTAGGTTAGGTTAGGTTAAGTTAGGTTAGGTTAGGTTAAGTTAGGTTAGGTTAGGTTAGGTTAAGTTAGGTTAGGTTAGGTTAAGTTAGGTTAGGTTAGGTTAGGTTAAGTTAGG
>NW_026973667.1:1755000-1757500 GCF_035594125.1 Scylla paramamosain
AGCTTTCCAACCCCATCCCCCGGCCGAGTCTCCCTGCGCCGCGGCTAATACGATCTCAGAACTCCTTCGCCTGCAGTTAACCCTTTCACCGCGGTACAAGGCAATCAGCAGCGGCAGAAGCAGTGCGCGACATCTCACTGGCATCTTCAAGGAGGGATGAAAAGAACAGGTTTTGCAATTTCTAGCCAGTTTAAAGATTGGAGGAGGCTGTACAACAGGTAAAGATGTGTCAGAGTGATTAATTAAGGAAAGGTGTACCAAATACCATTCAAAGGGTTAAGAGGTCTCTTGCAGCCTTTTCTTTTGAGTGTATAATTTTTCATCATACAAAAGTTCTTTCAGGGACCGTGCAGCACAGAGGGGCGCGTGGCAGGTGCGGGAGGGAAAGTTCTCATTGTAGATGGTGAACCGAGGCAGTGGCTTGAGTGACTTGCCTCCCCCTGACCCGTGGCGCGGCACTGCATGGCCCTGGCAGTCACACACTACCGTTGCCAAGTGTCGCAGTGCACACAACAGTCACTGCTCAAATCCTCAAACAAACCAAGCATTCATAATATTTTCCATCCTTATTAAAGAAATGGACGTGAGGCCGCCGTGGGACCGAGGGGTTCTCAGACGCGCGGGTTCGAATCTTGGCAGTTGCCCGAGGAAAAGGCATCCCCTCGTGGTAAAGGTTCCCGAAGGCCAAATCAAAGTCATTCGTCAAAAGGCACCGTGCCAGCCCTGATACATTACGGAAACCAGACGTACACCCGAAAAAAAAAAAAGATAAAGAAATGAATGTGTTTAGATTCTTGTTGAGGCAGTAAACAGCCAACGCACCACAACACACACACACACACACACACACACACACACAGGACACGCCGCAATGGTCAGTGCAAGAGAGATTCACTGCATTGAGGTGGACAGGGCAGAGTTAACTAGTAAAAAAGGATGAAAGAGTTAAAGACACAGGCCAACCATTGCATAAGAGAGATGGACAGTGAAGGAGGAGAAAGACGATACAGCAAACATACCTACAAAATAGAAAACAAAAAGAAAAATAGCTAATTCATACATACCACCACCACTACTACCACTACCACTACTACTACTACTACTACCACTACTCCAGGCAGGTCAGCGGCGCAGTGTAGCAACATAGTCATCAAGAACCAGTGGCAAGGAAATTACATAGGAGAATTCACAGACAATGCTCCGGTGGATGTGAGTGGACTGCAACTGGAGCTGACCTTCCACGCTCCTGTTGACAGCATTGACGTGAGTGGAGGACGGGTGGGTGTGTGGATGACTGATTGGGTGCCTTGTTAGATTTGATGTAAGGTAGTGGCTGTGCAGGTGGATGAGATGGATATGAATGAGTGGATGTGTGGGTGGAGGGTGTGGATGAGTGTGGGTGAGAGGGCGGGTGTATAGGTGTGTGTGTGAATGGGTGAATGTTTGTGTTTATAAGTCTTAATAGATGAGATGAGTGGATGAGTGGATGTGTGTGTGGATGAATAGATGGATGGGTGGATGGATGAGTGAATGAACTGACTAACTGATAAACTGGCTGATAAATTAAATACATACAAGACAAATAGACTCACTAACAGACCACCACCTACTACTACTACTACTACTACTACTACTACTACTACTACCACTACAGTACTACGCAGGCAGTTCTGAGAAATTGGACGACACCCACTTTTTGCTGACCGACACCAACACCCACGTCTCAGCAGGAGATCAGATTTCTTTCCAGTTTCAAGTTCACTTCGCCTTGATGGCCCCGCTGGTTGTGGCCGAGGTGCTTAACGGGAAGCCTCTGTGTGGTGAGTACCTGGGGGTGTTGTGGGGCGCTGGGTGGTGTTTACGTATGTTTTAGGGGTGTATTGACGGGTACTGGTGTGTCTCCGAGTGTATTTGGGTGTGACTGCCTTGTTTGAAGTGTGTCGGATGATTCCTGGTGGGTGTTTGCGGGTTATGTGGGTGTTGAAGTGTATTTGGGGGTGTTTAGGGGTGTTTCGGGGTGTTGGTGGGTGGGGAGAAGCCTTCTTCCTTTGCTATCCAGTATCTATACCTATCAATTAACTCGCTATACAAGTTTGGTTAGGTTACTGTGGATGGGGAGGATCCTTCTTGCTTTTTTATCTTTCTCCCTGTTGATAATGGTGGTGGAAGGCGTTGGTGGGTGGGGAGGAGTCCTTAGGCTTTACTGTTCAACTCTAATACGTAGAAACTCACGCAAGAATATATATATAACTGTGCTATGGGTGTTCAGAGGTGCTGGTTGGTGGGGAGAAGCCTTCTTGCTATCTGACTGATGTACATGTTTCCTTCAAGACGAGCCCTTCACGACCCCTAAACCAATGGATGATGTGTGTAAGGAGACAGGCAGCACTCCTTATGACTACGGCCAGGTGAGAGAGAGAGAGAGAGAGAGAGAGAGAGAGAGAGAGAGAGAGAGAGAGAGAGAGAGAGAGAGAGAGAGAGAGAGAGAGAGAGAGAGAGA
>NW_026973667.1:1762500-1765000 GCF_035594125.1 Scylla paramamosain
ACTAGATGATAGTGATGGTCTTTCGGTCTGTATTGGGTGTCAACGTTCAATTCCACAGAGAACTTTGAAATTGATGTTGCTGATGAAATGTTATACAGTGTGTGTGTGTGTGTGTGTGTGTGTGTTGCGGGGGGTGCAGTGCGTAAATGTGAGATCAGGTCAGGTATGGGCAAGAGATGAGAGAAAGATGAGAAGAGGAGGAGGAGGAGGAGGAGAAGGAGGAGGAGGTAATGAGACTATTGATATCTTTAAGAAGTACATAAAAATCTTGTCCTTTTAAATACCACCTCTCTCTCTCTCTCTCTCTCTCTCTCTCTCTCTCTCTCTCTCTCTCTCCCCCACAGCTCGTGCCCCTACCCCCCTACGGACTGTTCCAGCGGCCTCATGAACCCAGGACCCAACCCACACACTCTGTACGGCGCTCTGGTTGGAGGACCCTCACAGGTACACACACACACACACACACACACACACACACACACACACACACACACACACACACACACACACACACACACACACACAAAGAGAAAAGAAAAATTCGCAAACAAATAAAAAAAAACCTAACTACATAATGGTGGCAGCGGTGGGATAGGCAGACATTCAGACACACACAGACACACACACACACACACACACAAAACATGAAATGAATGAATAAATAAATAAATAAATAAATAAATAAATGCATTCGTGATTCCATAATGACTAAATAAGTAAAAATCTCCCTCTCTCTCTCTCTCTCTCTCTCTCTCTCTCTCTCTCTCTCTCTCTCTCTCTCTCTCTCTCTCTCTCTCTCTCAGAACGGGGACTACGAAGACAAGCGCGATGATTTCATTCACAACGAGGTGGCGTGTGACTACAACGCCGCCTTCACCGGAGCCCTTGCCGCCATGGTTGAAATCAGCTGACCTGCCTGACCTCACCTGGCTTCACCTCGCCTCACCTGACCCTCACCTACAGTTTACCAAAATATAAAATTGTTCAAGTTTTTTTTTTTATTTTGTTTTGTCATGGTGATCAGCTGACCTGGCTTCACCTCACCTGACCTCACCTGACCTCACCTGACCGAACTCCATGATTGTTTTCAGCTTGTCAAAAAATAAATCTGGTCTTTTTTTTCTCTATCTCTCTCCTTCAGTTTGTTTTGCTATGGTGATCAGCTGACCTGGCTAGCTTGACCTAGTTTGACCTCACCTGACCTGACATAACCTGATCATGAGACAAAAAAAAATATTACCTTTTGATGTTTTTCTTCTTTGGTTTGTTTTTAATCAGCTTCTTTTGCTGACCTACCAACACACCTTGACCTGACCTGACCTGACCTGACCTCACTAGAGCTGACCTGACCTACTCTGCCCTGTTGAAAATGAAGTTGGTCTATTTTGTTAACGATCATATTTTTTATTTTTATTTTTTTTTTTTTTGTTCCTTGTCGAATAAAATTAAAAAAAAAATTGTCTGGAGTTATTAATCTTATTTTAGTCTCTCTCTCTCTCTCTCTCTCTCTCTCTCTCTCTCTCTCTCTCTCTCTCTCTCTCTCTCTCTCTCTCTCTCTCTCTCTCTCTCTCTCTCTGCCTTAATATTACTCCCCTAACTTTTCACATTTTCCTTCCTTCCTTCCTTCTTCATATTTATAATTTTCTTTCCTTCTCCTCCTCCTCCTCCTCCTTACTCTACTTTTCTTCCTTCCTCCTCCTCTTCCTCTTTCCCTTCCTCTTCACGTCTTTCTCTCCTTAATATAATTTCCACCTCTCTTCTCTTCCTCCTCTTCCTCTTCCTTTCATCGTTCCCCTCTTCTTAGACTGCCTTCTTCCCTCCTTTCTTCTTCTCCTCCTCCTCCTCCTTCTTTCCTTCGGTTTAATATATTTTCCTTCTAATTTATAGTTTTCCTCCATTCATCCTCCTCCTCCTCCTCCTCCTCCTCCTCCTCCAATTTCAACTTCTTTCCTCTTTTCCTTCCTTCCTTTCCTTCTCCTTCGTTCTTTCCTTTCTTCCTTTCTTTAATTTTAACATCTTTCTCTTTCTTTTTCATTTTCCAGTATTCTTTTCTTCCTTTTTTTCAATCTTCCTTCTTCTTTTCTCCTTTCTTTCTTTATTTTCACTTTTTTTTCTTATTTTTATTCTTATTTCTTAATGTTCCCTTCCTTCCTTCCTTCTTCTAGTCTTTCTTTTAATAATTTCTTCTTCTCTTCCTTCTTTCTTCTCCTTCTCTTCCTTCCCTCCTTTTCTTTCTTTATTTTTTTCATTTTATTTCTATTTTTACTTCCAAATCTTTCTTTCCTTTCCTTTTTCCAGTCTTAGGTTTAATAATTTCCTCCTCCTCCTCCTCCTCCTCCTCCTCCTCCTCCTCCTCCTCCGGTAATAAAAGACAGGAAGAAGGAAGCCCCCCGCCAATCTCAATTATGCAAACCGGATTTAACAATTGAATCAAAACTGCCATGGTGAACTTCTATTTCCGGGTGATATAATGGAGGTTTTATTTATTTACTTTTTATTA
>NW_026973667.1:1775000-1780000 GCF_035594125.1 Scylla paramamosain
GTGAGGAGACCAAGGGCGCCGCCTCGGGCAGGCTGCGGCGTCGCGTGAGTGGCCTGCTAGCCCGCGCCGGGGCCTCACTCACCCGCCTGCTGGGCCCCGCCCCCCTGAGCCCCACACCCCAGCCAAAGTGTGCTTCACCGACACCCTCACGCCCGCCCCCCGCCCCGACCTGTTGCCCGCCCCCTGAGGCGCCCCACCCACCCCCGGGAGCCACGCCCCGGGGTGATGACCGCCCCGGAGGACGCCCTGCCTGCTCGCAGGGATCCGCCCCACACCTCAGGCCCGCGCCGCGCGCTGGCCTGACAGGGCGCGGCCGCGGCTAGGCGGCGTCGTGACCCTCGAAGATGTTGTCGGCGTTGTGGCGGCGACCCGCGTGAGGCGCCGCCGCCACCACCACTATTACTTCACCACCACCACCACCACCACCACCACCATCAAGGTGTTGCCTGGCATCGCCTTGCCTCCTCCCCCCACACTGCCCCTGCAGTCCCACACATGACAAAAACTGACTAGTCAAATGAACAAGGACGGAGGAGGGGACGACACACACACACACACACACACACACACACACACACACACACACACACACACACACACACACACACACACACATCACCTTCAACACACCTGCCCCTATAAAGTGTAAGCCCCAGACACACACACACACACACACACACACACACACACACACACACACACACACACACACACACACGTTGCAGAGTTCGGTGTTTGTTGCCCCGCGTGTTGTCAATGACGCGGCCTTCCTTCTGGCGTGCAAATAAGAATAAAGACAGAATTAGGATAACCTCGTGCTTTATTTGCCCGCTTGTTTGTTTGTTTATGTCCCCACACCACTCAGAGAGAGAGAGAGAGAGAGAGAGAGAGAGAGAGAGAGAGAGAGAGAGAGAGAGAGAGAGAGAGAGAGAGAGAGAGAGAGAGAGAGAGAGAGAATCATAAGAAAAATATTTAATCAGTACTTTCACTCCTTCAACCCTTTCACCGTCGGACTCTGCCACAGTAGTAGTAGTAGTAGTAGTAGTAGTAGTAGTAGTAGTAGTAGTAGTAGTAGTAGTAGTAGTAGTAACTTTTTTTCTATTCTATTCTGTCCACCTGACTAGTGCAAGAGTTGACTAGCAGTTTCACTCCTTTCACTGTACCCTCTGTCCTGCCCACCTCACTACTGCAAGAGTTGACCAGTGCCTTCAGAAACTATAAACTAAACCGAAATTAAAGCTACATTTGCTTCAGAAAGTATCAATAAAGTAAGTCTTTTCTCACACTCATAAGGTTCGATAAGTGTGGGGAGGTAAATGTACCACAGCCTGCAACACCTTTGCGCCTCACCACCACTACATTCCAAAGGCTCTAGTTGAAGTGACACGGGTTTTCAAGGGTGTTTTTAAGGTTCCAGTGACAGATTAACAAGATTTCTACATTCCAAAGGCTCTAGTTGAAGTGACGCGGGTTTTCAAGGGTGTTTTTACGGTTCCAGTGACAGATTAACAAGATTTCTACATTCCAAAGGCTCTAGTTGAAGTGACGCGGGTTTTCAAGGGTGTTTTTACGGTTCCAGTGACAGATTAACAAGATTTCTACATTCCAAAGGCTCTAGTTGAAGTGACGCGGGTTTCCAAGGGTGTTTTTACGGTTCTAGTGACAGATTAACAAGATTTCTACATTCCAAAGGCTCTAGTTGAAGTGACGCGGGTTTTCAAGGATATTTTTACGGTTCTAGTGACAGATTAACAAGATTTCTACATTCCAAAGGCTCTAGTTGAAGTGACGCGGGTTTCCAAGGGTGTTTTTACGGTTCTAGTGACAGATTAACAAGATTTCTACATTCCAAAGGCTCTAGTTGAAGTGACGCGGGTTTTCAAGGGTGTTTTTAAGTTTCTAGTGACAGATTAACAAGATTTCTACATTCCAAAGGCTCTAGTTGAAGTGACGTGGGTTTTCAAGGGTGTTTTTACGGTTCCAGTGACAGATTAACAAGATTTCTACATTCCAAAGGCTCTAGTTGAAGTGACGCGGGTTTTCAAGGGTGTTTTTAAGGTTCTAGTGAAAGATTAACAAGATTTCTACATTCCAAAGGCTCTAGTTGAAGTGACGCGGGTTTTCAAGGGTGTTTTTACGGTTCCAGTGACAGATTAACAAGATTTCTACATTCCAAAGGCTCTAGTTGAAGTGACGCGGGTTTTCAAGGGTGTTTTTACGGTTCCAGTGACAGATTAACAAGATTTCTACATTCCAAAGGCTCTAGTTGAGGTGACGCGGGGTTTTCAAGGGTGTTTTTAAGGTTCCAGTGACAGATTAACAAGATTTCTACATTCCAAAGGCTCTAGTTGAAGTGACGCGGGTTTTCAAGGGTGTTTTTACGGTTCCAGTGACAGATTAACAAGATTTCCACATTATCAACAGGAGAAACACTCTTGAGAAACCCGCCTAGTCATCTCTGTGGCCTTATTGTTATTGTTGTTTTTGTTGTTTTGCTTTTGTTTTGTATCCTATTCTTTTTTTATTACTACTACTACTACTACTACTACTACTACTACTACTACTATTCATGTGAGTCTTGTGTGTTTTATGTAAAAGGATGATGGTGTGTGTGTGTGTGTGTGTGTGTGTGTGTGTGTGTGTGTGTGTGTGTGTGTGTGTGTGTGTGTGTGTGTGTGTGTGTGTGTGTGTGTGTGTGTGTGTGTGTGTGCGTGCGTGCGTAAGGGCGCGGGGTGGCAGGGAACAAGCAAAAGTTCACAGAGTATAAATCTCTCCGTTTATTTTAACCTCAAAATAGGAACATTAACCTCCTTTTCTCTTCCTCCTCCTCCTCCTCCTCTTCTTTTTCTTCTTTTTCTTCTTGTTCTTGTTCTTGTTGTTGTTCTCCGTTGTCCTCCTCGTCCTCGCAGTAAAAAAGTACAAAAAGGTACAAAGCGGTGACGCGTCATAGAAAAATAGTGTGAGTGCCGCCAGTGTGTGGCGCCCCGTGAGTCAGGCGCGGGGCGGCGCCGGGCAGGCAGGTACAGTAGCGTCGGCGTGGGGGGTGCGTAGCGGGTCAGGGCGGGGCACAGTAGTAGTCCAGGATGCACTCACTGCCCAAGAACCAGCCTCCCATGTCCTGCTGCTGCTGCTCCTCCTCCTCCTCCTCCTCCTCCTCCTCCTCCTCCTCCTCCTCCTCCTCCTCGTCGCGCTCCACCTCGCGTCGCTCCTCCAGCACCGCGGCGAAGGTCACCTTCTTATACTTGGGACTAGCGCGCCGCAGGTAGCGCCGCAGCACTCTGGCCACGCGCTGCTCGGCGCGGCGCAGGAAGGCTGCGGGGCGCGGGGCGTCCTGCAGGCAGGGGTCGAAGGGGTCAGGGTCCCGCGCCAGCCACCGCCGCCCCGCCTCCGCCTCCTGCTGCAGGGCCGCCGCGGGGCACCGCAGCTCGGGCTCAGGGTGCAGCAGACGGCGCAGCAGGCACAGCAGGCGCGGCGAGAACAGCCTGAAGCGAGGCGGCAGTCCGGTGGAGGCGTGGTGCGCCCACGCCACCCAGGCGGCGTAGTGCGGGTCCTCTGGGTCAGCGGCGGCCCAGGGCAGCGCCCCCGTGAGCAGCACCACCAGCAGCAGGCCCAGCTGCCACGCGTCCTGCGCGGGGTGCGCGGCGTACAGGTCGTGGGCGTGAAGGCAGGCCACCTCGGGCGCCAGCCAGGATAGGGGCAGGGCGCCGCGGGTCACCATGGCCCCAGCGCGGCGCGTGGCCCCGAAGTCCGCCAGCTTGACCTGGCCCAGCGCGGCGTCCATGGCTAGCAGGTTGGCGGGCGTCACATCGCGGTGGACCACGCCCGCTGCGTGCGTGAAGGACACCGCGGCGCCCACCTGTGCCGCCACGCGCTGCGCAGCCTCCTCGCCCACGCCGCCGCGCCCCACCAGCCCCGCCAGGTCTCCCGCGGGCGCCTCCTCTAGGGGCAGCACGAAGGATGAGACGGTGGCGAAGGCCGGGGGAAGCAAGCCAGCACGTGGGGGCAGGCGGACAGGAAGGCGTGGTGGCGCGCCTCCCGTAGGAAGTCCCTGCGCGTGGTGGTGCCGCGCCGCACGGCCTTCAGCACCAGGCGGCGCCCTTCAGACAGCCGCTGGTGCCTAGCGCTGAACACCTGCGTGTACCAGCCTGACGCCAGCACGCGTACGTCAAAGAACTGCCGCTGCACGTGCGCCGCGCTCACCTCCTGCAGGCACGCGCCCTCGTCCATGTCATCACCCTCGTCAGGGGCGCCGCGCACGTCGGGGAACATCATGGGTGCTGCGGGGCACGCTGGTAGGGGAGCGTCGCGCCCAGCAGGGTTATCACGCCTCAGCTGAAGGTCCGTCACGGGACAGGCGGGGCGTGGAGAGCAGCTGGCTCACTGGCCTTGCTCTTGTCCAGTGTGGCACCAGTGGCACCGGCACCACCAGTGGTGGTGGTGGTGGTGGTGGTGGTGTGGAGGACAGCTGATGGCTAACTATCCTTGACAACACAACAGATCTTGTCCAGTGAGGCACTATGACACCAGCAGTAGCAGTAGTAGTAGTAGTAGCAGTAGTAGTAGTAGTAGTAACAATAGCACCAGTAGCAGCAGTAGTGGCAGTGGTATCACTAACAGAGGCACCTCGGCACACCCAGGCAGGGGCAGTGTCAGGAGCAGTCTGGCACTAGGGTGGCACTGCCTGGCCCTTTATTCCGGCGCGCGGGGCACAGTGGGTGGCTGACATCACCTTTACGCCTAAGCCCCGGTGCCACACTGCCGCCCTGCCATCACCGCCATCACCGCCGCCCCTTCCCGCGAGGACGATACGGGGAACTTGAACGTCACTCTCATTTTCACCACGACCTCGCCAAGTACTCGTAAAAACTGCTCTCTCTCTCTCTCTCTCTCTCTCTCTCTCTCTCTCTCTCTCTCTCTCTCTCTCTCTCTCTCTCTCTCTCTCTCTCTCTACGTTTTTCTTATGTCTTCTTTCTGTGTCAATATTTTTCTTTTCTTTATCT
>NW_026973667.1:1792500-1795000 GCF_035594125.1 Scylla paramamosain
CATACATACATACATACATACATACATACATAGACAGACAGATAAAGACAGACAAACCACGATAGACCGATAAAAAGACAGGCAAATTCTACTACTACTACTACTACTACTACTACTACTACTACTACTACTATTTTCACAATGCAACCTTTCTTAACTTTCTATTTTTTCTAATTTAATAATATTTTTCTTAACCGCCTCCACACACACACACTCTCTCTCTCTCTCTCTCTCTCTCTCTCTCTCTCTCTCTCTCTCTCTCTCTCTCTCTCTCTCTCTTTTGGAAACGTTATATTTTTAGCTCTTTGATTGCCCGAGAGAGAGAGAGAGAGAGAGAGAGAGAGAGAGAGAGAGAGAGAGAGAGAGAGAGAGAGAGAGAGAGAGAGAGAGAGAGAGAGAGAGAGAGAGAGAGAGAGAGAAATTATAGTTTTACTTAGAATAATAATTATAGAAGTATTGTTATCATTATTATTATTAATAGTTGTAGGAGGGGGAGGAGGAGGAGGAGGAGGAGGAGGAGGAGGAGGAGGAGGAGGAGGAGGAGGAGGAGGAGGAGGAGGAGGAGGAGGAGGAGGAGGTTAAGATTAGGAAGGTAAAGTTATTTACTAAAGCGTAAATGAATAGAAGATTATATGTAGTAGTAGTAGTAGTAGTAGTAGTAGTAGTAGTAGTAGTAGTAGTAGTAGTAGTAGTAGTAGTAGTAACAGCAGCAGCAATACTAGTATAAAATAGGGAATCAATTTTTCAGTTGTAGCAATAGTAGTAGCACCCGCGTCGCCAGCACTAACAGTGGTAGGCAGCAGGGCAAGGCAGGCACATTATGCAGCAGCAGCAGCAGCAGCAGCAGCAGCAGCAGTAGTAGTAGCAGCAGTAGTAGCAGCAATGATGGTTCTGATAAGCCAGCAGTATCAGCATTAGTAGCAGAAGTATTAGCAGTGTGAGGCAGCAGCGGTAGTCAGTAAGGCGAGCCATGAGTCAGGCAGCAGCAGCAGCAGTGTGTGTCAGGCCTGCCATCAGCCTTTCACAACCGCGCCTCACCACGCCCTCTCCTTCCACAGACATGAGCGAGGGGCGCGCGTCCTTCCACCGCGTGCGGGTGTTCGAGCTGCCGCGCCTGGACTTGGAGCGGCAATTCAGCGGCGTGCGGGTGGTGGGCGAGGGGTGGCGCGCCTCGGTGGTGGGCGCCACGCACCGGGCGTCAGACACGCGGGTGGCGCTGAAGCTGGTGCACAAGGCGTCCACGCGGTGCAGGGACTTCTTCCGCGAGATGCACTACAACTACTACCTCAGCCCGCACCCCAACATCGTCACCTCCTACGACGCCGCCTTCGACACCGGCAGCGCCTACGTGTTCGCGCAGGAGCTGGCGCCCTGCGGCGACCTGTCTGGCGTGGTGCGGCGCGGCGGCGTGGGCGAGGCGCGGGCCAAGCGCGTGGTGGAGCAGGTGGCCTTCGCGCTGGAGTTCATGCACACCAAGGAGCTGGTGCACCGCGACGTGCGCCTGCACAACATCCTGCTGTTCGACAAGGACCTGCGGCGCGTCAAGCTGGCGGACTTCGGCGCCACGCAGCGCGCCGGCACGCTCGTCAAGAAGGTGGACGTGCGCGTGCCGTGGGCGCCGCCCGAAGTGTGCCGCGCCGTGTACCACGAGGGCTACCACGTCAGCACGGCGCTGGACGCGTGGCAGCTGGGGGTGTTGCTGTTCGTGCTGCTGACGGGCGTGTTCCCCTGGGCCGCCGCGGACATCACGGACGCGCACTACACGGCGTGGGTCGCCTACATCAAGCGCAAGACCAACAAGGTGCCGCGCCGCTTCAGGGCCTTCACGCCGCGCCTGCTGCGCCTGCTGCGCCGCCTGCTGCAGCCCAAGCCTGAGAAGCGCGCGGGCGTGCGTGAGGCGTACAAGTACCTGAGCGACGCGTGGCTGGCGCGCGGCGCGGAGCGGCTGGAGGCGGCGCTGGACGACAGCTCCTCAGAGGCGCCGGCGGGGGGCACACCACGCCCCCTGCAGGACGCCGAGGAGAAGCAGCGCCTGGCAGAACTACTGCGGGCGCGCGGCGTGCAGACCAGCGTGGACCGCAGGGAAGCCACGCGCCGCGTGTGTGAGTGGCTGCTGGCCTCCCACGCCCCCGCAACGGGCCAGCGCGGCATGTAACCCACGCCGCGCCGCCCGCCGCGCCTACCACGCCCACCGTGCCAAAGACGACTGTGATACCCACCCCCGGCTAACAGGCGGCGCCCCCGCCACCCCCCGCCCCCGCTCCCTGCCACATATCAGCGCCGCGCCCGCCTTTGTATCAAAGGCTACCGCGCCCACACATACACACACATCCTGACAGACACACACACACACACACACACACACACACACACACACACACACACACACACACACACAGTCTTCCAGCGGGCGCCGCGCCGCCACTCTCGTGTTTTGTACCAGTGTTGTTATGGAGGAACAATAATCAAAATACAACTCAGCAAATTATTCCTGTGTTTG
>NW_026973667.1:1825000-1827500 GCF_035594125.1 Scylla paramamosain
GCAGTTAATAAGTTGTTCTTCATAACGAGTGAATGACAACAGTTAGCAAGATGAGGTCAGATAGAGCACATGTCTGGCTGAGGGGCTGAAGGAGTCTCTCTCTCTCTCTCTCTCTCTCTCTCTCTCTCTCTCCCAAGGCTCAAATACACGAGTTCTCAACCAAGGGGGGGCTAGGGGGGGAAATTTCAGGTTTTCAAAGGGGGGTGAATTAAAAACAGATTGTCAAACTTAAACTGTTAGAATATTGATCTTTTTGTTTCCTCTCAGCTCACGAGGGCGGCACAAAATTCACATTATCAAACTATCACAACTATTTCTTCAAGTTTTACAAATCCATCAACATTTTTTCAATTGGCATTTGATTTGTAAGACTTCACTGTCAAAAAATAATTCATGTAAAATTGTTAATGTAAGTAATGACGTAGAGAAAATAAAGGATTTGTCATTTTATATGCATATTAATTAGAATTCATTTTCGAGGCAGTCTTGGAGAGGGGGAGGATGACACCCAGACAAAAGGTGATTGGCGTGCAGGGGGTAAACAAGGCTGAGAACCACTGCTCTCCTTGAAGTTACACGCGGGTTTTCAAGGGTGTTTTTACGGTTCCAGTGACAGATTAACAAGATTTTTACATTCCAAAGGCTCTAGTTGAAGTGACGCGGGTTTCCAAGGGTGTTTTTACGGTTCCAGTGACAGATTAACAAGATTCCTACATTCCAAAGGCTCTAGTTGAAGTGACGCGGGTTTTCAAGGGTGTTTTTACGGTTCCAGTGACAGATTAACAAGATTCCTACATTCCAAAGGCTCTAGTTGAAGTGACGCGAGTTTTCAAGGGTGTTTTTACGGTTCTAGTGACAGATTAACAAGATTTCTACATTCCTAGATGACTAGATGTAAATAAAGACAATGAATGAAAAGAAAGGAGGAAAGAAAGAAAAAAAATGAGAGGGAGAAGGAAAGAAGAAAGGAAAGGAGCGAAAGAAAACAGAGGAAGGAGGGACTGAAGGAATGAAAGAAGGAAAAGAAAGAACGTGACAAACCAAACCAAAAATGAAGGAATGAGACGAAAGAAAATGAATGAAAGGCGGAAAGGAATAAATAAAAAAAGATAGAAGGAAAATGAAATAAAACTCCGGCTGTTCTAACATAAATAAATACAAAAAAAAAAATAGAAATAACTGAAAAAAATAAATAAAAACATCTACATAGAATTACAGACATCCACAAAACGTTTACATCATTCCCTTAGGCACTCCTGTAGCCCGTATTTGCCAGCTTCCACAGGTTATACGGGTCCTACAGTGTCTCCTGGTGTAGCGAGGACGCCCTGCAGAGCCCTGTGGAGCCGTAATCCATATGCATTGCTGTGCACGTGGCAAACTGGTAGTGTTTACTTCGCCTCAAGGTCACGTGTGGCGCGCACTTTCCACTTTGACCAACTGTACTGAGTGTTGTACAAGGCAAACATCTCTTAAAATAAATTTTTTTTTAAATGTATACAAATATTTTTTATCAAAATTGTTGTCTTTTTTTATTTAAGTGATTCAGTGAGTTTTTAGGTATAAATATTAGGATTCACCGGGATTTGTGAGCAAGGTTAAGTTTGTCTGCCTGACGACCGCCATTGATACAGAGCTGCCAACACTAAAGAATATTACATAAGACAAATATATACGAAATTAAGTGATAAATGTAAAGAATATCTTTTATTTGTATGATTGAAAATTTTTTTTATCTAAGTGATCTAATGGAGATTTCATCCATGGACAAAGGGTTTCCAGGCATTTAGAAAGATGCGTCAGGTTTGTATGTCTGAAGAGGCTATGCAGCTAAAATATTTTCTCTTTGAACATAATGCCATCAGCTTAGTACCGTTGTCTATTTAATTGTTTATTTACTTACTATTTTTTAATCCTGTGAACTCACCTTTGAAAATCTGCAGATAATTATTATATTGACGCTAGAAATGCAGAAAAGTATTTATTTCTACTGGTTTTTGGTTATACAGAAAATTACTTTACCTTTGCAGAATTTATCGTTGACTACTTATATAGGTAATTCAACGTTAATAATAAGTGTTTAATATTCCTCAGCATTAATGTCGTCAGATTCATACGTAATATACCTAAAAAAAAAGAAAAAAAAAAGTCTTCTGGCAACTTTGTCTACGGGTAAGGCGCCAAATTTAAACAGCATAGCGCGGCCGCATCCTATAAATATTTGAGTAGACCTTCTGACTGCACATTTTCGGGGTTTTTAGTGTGGCATCATTCTTTATTGTTGCTGTTGACCCGACACACTCTTACATAAAAGATAAATAACTAGATCACTCATACCTCACTTCCAGACAGGGTGGAATCAAAATCTTTTCGTCTTATCAACTCTTCTCTAGCAAACTATCTTTAGCTCCCCCCCCCTCTCTCATCAACTCCTCTCCTCTAACTGTCTTCAACCTTTCACCACTATTCTGTCCACCTCTCTAACGCAAGAGTTAACCAG
>NW_026973667.1:1832500-1850000 GCF_035594125.1 Scylla paramamosain
AACAACAACAACAACAACAACAACAACAACAACAACAACCTTTCTCTCTTTGACACCGGTGGCGGTGGTGGTGGTGGTGGTGGTGTTGGCTGGCGCGGTGTCAGGGGGGGCGAGGGCAAGTTGTCACCACCAGGGTTACTGGGGAAGAGGTCCTGGTCACCCTCAAGGTCCTCCACCAGGTCTTCCTCATTAAAGGGACAGGTGGAGGCCAGCGAGTCTACCTGTGAAGCTGCCACATCCTGCACACCTGTCAATGATGATGATGATGATGATGAATGTAATATCAGTGTAGGGCTGTTAGTGGTGAATCAACAGGGGAAGTGAAAGACTAACAAGACATAACAAGGGTGACTTAAACAAAATCCTCAGGGTCAGTAAATGGAATTAATGTGTGTAGAGGGTGACTGGGGCAGACTCAGCAATGGGGCTGTTAGTGGTGAGTCAATAGGGAGCTTCTGAAGACTGGACAGGTGTATGGATGGGGTGACAGGTGCAGACAGACAGGTGTGTTTTGTACAGCCTCTGCCACCTGTAGGCCTCATGGCTTCCTGCACCAGCCAATGTGTTCCTGTGTTCTTTCATTCTTACCTTTCTCCTCACTCTTCTTCACCAAGGCCGCCATCACCTCCTCCTTCCTCCTCCTCAGGGCATCTATCTCAGCCTGCCATGGGAGGAGAGAGAGAGAGAGAGAGAGAGAGAGAAAGAGAGAGAGATTCGTTTAGTAATTATTATCATTATTGTTACTGTTATTATTGTTATTATTATTATTATTATTATTATCATCTAAAAACCTTTATTTCTTATTGTGAAGTTAGGTTAGGTTGAGTTAGATTAAGTTAGGTCAGGTCAGGTCAGGTTAGGTCAGATGAGGTGAGGTCAGGTTACCTTCATCTGGTTGTGACGCTGTGTGGTGAGTGGTTCACTCTGGGTGCTGCCGTGGCTCTGAGTCTCCTCCTCCTCCTCCTCTGTGGTCTTCCTCCCCTTCTCCTCCTCTTCCTCGTCATCTGTTGCCTGCACCACTGAGAGAGAGAGAGAGAGAGGTGTTTAATTCCCAGCATCACACCACAATGGCTGGACATAACTATCACAACTGGAGTATAAACAACTTTTCACTCCTTAACTTAACCTAACCTAACTAACCTAACCTAACATTTCACTCCTCAGCCTAACCTAACGTAACCTCTCCACAACTACTCTGCTGTTCACCCTACCCAGACTGACCACTGTGACGGGGCTGCACAAACACTGCCTCACCAATACAGCCAAACAACATTTCCCTAACTTGTGTGGTTCTACAGATAACGAAGAGATGGTAGTGTTTCTCAAGGCTGGCTGAGTTTGGCTAAGCTGGCCCACTCAGTGAGAGAGAGAGAGAGAGAGAGAGAGAGAGAGAGAGAGAGAGAGAGAGAGAGAGAGAGAGAGAGAGAGAGAGAGAGAGAGAGAGAGAGAGAGAGAGAGAGAGAGAGAGAGAGAGAGAGAGAGAGAGAGAGAGAGAGAGAGAGAGAGAGAATATATGCCTCACCATCAGGGCTGGGGGGCGTGGCAGGGGGCTGGGAGAGGCTTGCCCGGCCCCAGGAAGTCCTCCACCCGGGCCAGGCAGCGGCTGGCCCTGTCCACCACACGCCGGGTGGTGGCCGAGAGGCTGGCCGTGGTGGTGGTAGTGGTGGAGGCGGGGCGGGGCTCCTCTTGGAGGTCCTGTGTGGGGTCCTGTAGCGGGTCCTCCTGTGGATTGTCCTTGGGGAAGTCCTCAGGGCCGCCCAAACTCTGCCCACACGTTCTGGTCCAGCCTCTCCAGGTCCCTCATCTCCTCTGAGTCCAGCAGGTGCTGTGTGGGGATGGTGGCTGCAGCGGGGGGCCTGGGTGTGGGTGAGGGAGGGGGTGGGAGCTGGGGGGGCATCATCACTGTCGGAGGAGGAGGAGGAGGAGGAGGGGGGGCCGTGCGATGCGACGGAAGCGCCTCCTGCTGGAGAGCCGCGCCCCGGCCCGGCCGTCCCGTGCCATCCTCTGCCCCAGACCCCTCGGAGCCCTGTGCCGCCTCGCCCCGCTGGCCCCGGCCCCGCCCTGTGTCCAGGGAGAGCACTGGCTTGGATGTGGGTGGCAGGGAGGCCTTCTGTGAGGGGGCCTGCTCCTCCTGGCCACCCCGCTGGGTCAGGATGTCCTCCAGCACTGGCGCGGGCGGCCTGGGGGTCCTTGCGGCGCAGGCCAAGAGGCCTCCCTGGGGGCTGGCCCCCCAACGTTCTCCTTCTCAACCTCAGTCTGGGCTGCAGTGGCTGTGCGGTGGCCCACCCCGGCCCTCTCCCTGGCCCGGCCCACACCACCACCCCGCCGCTCAGCCTGCTCCGCCACCCGGCTGTCCTGCTCGGCCCGCCCCGGCCCCAGCACGGCCCCACACTCTGCCAGCAGGCTGACAGACTCCTGGCTGGCCTGGGAGGCAGCAGACCGGGCCAGCGCATTGCCCAGCGCCTCAGGCAGCAGGCCAAACACCTCCGACAGCTGCTCCTGGCCCTGGCTGGCACCTGCAGCTCGGCCCTCTGTCCCGGCACCAACATGTGTGCCCCCAAGGCCGGCACCACCCAGGGGCAGAGCCAGGGCCATGTCCTGGCTTGAACAGCTGCCCTCCACCACCTCACTCTCAAACAGTGGCTCAGACTCTCCCCTCAAGCCTGGGGCTTGTGTTGGGGCTGGGGCAGGGCTGCCTGCTGCTGCAGCACACACACCCTCAGGCTGTGATGCTGCTGCTGTTTTTGGTGCTTCTGTTGCTGCTGTTGTAGCTGGTGGTGCTTCTGTTGTTGCTGCTGTTGCTGTCATTGTTGTTGTCACTGTTGGTGGTGGTGGTGGTGGTGGTGGTGGTGGCTGCCGTTGCTGGTGCTGGTCAGGCTGCTGCACACTCTTGCCACAACACACACTGCCACAGAGAGAACAGCAACACAAATAAACACATCACTCACTGGAAACACAGCCAACTTACACTGCAGCCTGTTCAACTGCCAATAACACACACACACACACACACACACACACACACACACACACACACACACACACACACACACACACACACACACACAGCACATGCCTACACAGCACCCCCCTCCACCCTTACCTGTGCTGGGGTGCCTGAGTTTCCAATAGGCCTATGTACTTCATGAGCACCTGGTACACCTCGCAGGGCACCGTGTGGAGGCACAGGTCACGCAAGGCACCCCCACCCCCCATCCTGGCCCCCTCGCCGGCCTCCAGGCACCTGTGGGGGTAGTTAGGTTATGTTAAGTTAGAGAAAGGTGGGTTTGGTTAGGTTAGGTTAGGTTTGGTTAGGTTAGGTTAGGTTAGGGTTAGGTTAGGGTTAAGTTAGGTTAGGTTAGGTTATGTTAAATTAGGTAAGGTTAGGTTTGGTTAGGTTAGGTTAAATTAGGTAAGGTTAGGTTTGTTAAGTTAGGTTAGGTTAGGTTAGGTTGAGTCTGGTTGGGTTGGGTTGGGTTAAGTTAAGTTAGGTTAGATTGGGTTTGTTTAGGTTAGGTTAGATAAAGTTTGGTTGGGTTGGGTTAGGTTAGGTTAAGTTGGGTTAAGTTAGGTTAAGTTAAATTAGGTTAGGTTGGGTTTTTTTTAGGTTAGGTTAGGTTAAGTTTGGGTTAGGTTAGGTTAGGTTAGTTAGGTTAAGTTAGTTTAGATTGTTAGGTTAGGTTACGTTAAGTTAGGTTAGGTTAGGTTAGGTAAGGTTAGGTTAGGTTAGGTTAGGTTAGGTTAGGTTAGGATAGGATAGGTTAGGTTAGGTTAGGTTAGGCTACGTTAAGTTAGGTTAGGTTAGTTAGGTTAGGTTAGGTTAAGTTAGGTTAGGTTAGGTAAGGTTAGGTTAGGTTAGGTTAGTTAGGTTAAGTTAGGTTAGGTTAGGTTAGGTTAAGTTAGTTTAGATTGTTAGGTTAGGTTAGGTTAGGTTAGGTTAGGTTAGGTTAGGTTAGGTTCGGTTACTTAATGATACAATGGATACACATTTGAGTATTGCCTTAGTATAGATAAGTATTAGTTGTTTACATTGTCTACTCTGTCTCACTGTTTTGTATTGATAAACTTGAGAAAGAAAAAAAATAAAGAAATGATAAATAAACCAATGAAATCAAATTAACAAAAATAATAACAAAGTAAAGAGTAAAAAAAATATAAGGAAAAAATAAATGAAACAATGAAGAAAATAAAAGAAAACAATAAAAAAAAGGAGAAAAAACGAGAGAGAGAGAGAGAGAGAGAGAGAGAGAGAGAGAGAGAGAGAGAGAGAGAGAGAGAGAGAGAGAGAGAGAGAGAGAGAGAGAGAGAGAGAGAGAGAGCAACACAGACAGACAGACACCCACCTCTCTGTACGAGTACACAAACGCCCCACAGCTTTAAAGGGAACCACAGCATGACCCCCCCTGGCCCTTTCCTGCTGTGTTGAGGTCATCCTAGGGTCACAGGAGGCAGAGGACCACAGCGCAGAGGCCACAGCACCCTTCCCTGATGTCGCTGTGATGCTGTGTGCTGCGGGAGATGACACACATACACTACGCTGTGGTTTGAGCTTCCTGGGGAGTGTAAGGTGTGGTAAGCCTGTGACAGTGTGTTGTGGTGCTGTGGTGTGTGTTGTGGTGCTGTCTATGAGGCTGTTCAGGTCCTCTGTGTCTGTGGAAAAGGAAAATGTTTTGCGCTGTGGCCTTGCTGTGTCACTGTCCGTGCTGTGGGGGTCTGTGGTGCCTCCCTGCCTCACTCTCTTCCCTGGTGGTGCATCTGTGTCCTGTTCCAATTGCTGTGTTGCTTCATGCTGTGTCTCTTTCTCCCTGTCCTTGCGTTTTGCTGTGTTTGGATGTGGCTGTGATGCTGGTGGCTTCTGTGAGTGGGCTGTGTCTGGCTGTTTCTCCCCCGCTGTGGCATTGCTGTGCTGTTCGTCGAGTGAGAAAGGCTCTGCATGTGTGCGTGTTGTTGGTTTGTTTTGTTTATCAGTTTCCCTCTCTTTCTCTCTCTCTTTCTTGCTTTTGTCAGTTTCTCTACTCCTCTTCCTTGCTTCTAAAATTTTTCCCTCTCTCTCATTCAATTTGTTCTCCTCTTCCTTCATCTCCCCAGAATCATCGCTCTGTTTCTCATCCTCCTTCTTCTTCTTGTCCTTCCTTCCTTCAAAAGTTTCCATCTTCCTATTCCTTGATTTCTTCATTTCTTTTGCTTCCAGACTTTCCTTCTCCACTTTTCCTTCATTTTCCTTTCCTTTCTTAGCCATTACTGTATCTTCTAATTCCTCTTCTTTTGTTTCATCATTCTTCTCTTTCTCGACTTCCCTTCTGGCCGAATTCCTCCTTTTAACCACCATTCTCTCCTGTTCGTAGCATTTCTCTCCTTCGTTTCCTTCCGTCACGCCCTTGGTTTCTCTCCCAGCGTCCGTGGTACCTGTGGCTCTGTCTATCACACCCTCTCTCTCTCTATTCCTCCTCAAAACAGGCCTACTATTTGCTGTGTGTCTGGGAGAGGGTGATAATTTCTCAGCCTCTCTCTCTGTGTCCTTCACAATATATGGACTAGTTTGTGCCTTCCTCTCCACAGCAGGGATCAGTTTTTGCAGTGAAAGTTTGAGCTGTTTCTTGTTTCCGATGAGAATGCTGTCTGTGTGTGTCCCGATGGTGGTTCCTGTGGTGCTGTGTAAGTCTGTCTGTTGGTTTCCAAGGACATGTCTTTTTTTTGTGAGTTTCTGTGTCTTCTCTGTCATGTCCTCTTGTTTAGTATTCTCCTTGGCCTTGTAACTGTCACCACCACCGCCGCCAGCATCACCACTACCCACACCTCCTGCTGCACCAAGCACACCGCGATCCGTCTCGGCGGTGTCCGGTGGCTGCCCCTCCCCGCGCTGCTCTGACTTGTGGGGCAGACACATGCGAGAGACAATGTCCTTTAGCCGCTGGACTCTCTCCTTCTTGGCCTGTGAGAGAGGCAGGTGCTCCACGTCGTACTGTGTGTCCTCGATGCTCAGGCTCTCCAATGACGACACCACCTGCCCCTTCTTCCCCCGGCCCTCGGCAAGCCCCTCTCCGCCGGTGATGTTTAAACTGGTATTTCGAGGCACCAAATCCTTGCGTGCCCCTTCGATGTGTGACCAGCCAGGGCTCTTGGCACTCCTGGCACTCTTGAGGCTCACAGCAGCAGTGCCGGGCCGCCCAGTGTCCACCAGCCGCTGCTTCAGTGTGGGGACGTAGCGCGTGTTGGCGCGTCTTGGCTTCTGCAGCTTCTCTGAATCGCCGTCCGTCGCGTTTGCGTTGAAGTGTACGCGCCGCCTCCCGCCAGGGGCTGCTGCGGGGGCCGCCATGACGGGGACCGGCAGGGTCTTGTTGTGCAGGGTGTTGTCGTGTGTCAGGTTGAGCAGAGACAGGTCCTCCCGCAGCACGGCCTCCCGCTGCTGGTGGTGGCGGTGCCGGGCCTCCTCCTCCTCCCTGGGGGTCACCAGGGTCAGGTCGTGGTCCTCCACGCCGGCAAGCAGCTCCTGGGCCAGCGCCTCCTCCCGCGCCGCCTGCCTCCCGCCCCTCAGGTCCCTCCCCTCTCTCCCCGGCCTGGCATCCTTCCTGTCCCTGCCGTCCTTCCCGGGACTGGCGTCGCGCCCCTCGGTGTCCTGCGGGGGCTCCGGGTCCTGGGCCGGGGTGACGAACAGCAGCCCCGCCTCCTTGTCCTCCTGGCTGGCCTGGGGCGGGGCGGGGCAGGCAGCGAGGCAGGGGGCGGCATCCGGGCGGTGGTTTGGGGGGTTGTTCTCTTTGGTGTCCGCCACCAGCCGGTCAAAGTGGTCCAGGGTGTTGACGGGGCAGCTGTCTGGCAGGTCGTCGTCGTCGTCGTGGGCGTACACGATGACGGACTCCCCCGGTGGATGTATGGCACTCACCTCCAGGGGCGGGTGTGCCTTCAGGCGTGCCATGGGGGTGCTCTGCTGAAGGGGAGCGCTCACCAGGGGTTCAGGGGGGTCTCGTCGCACCTCTGCCGCGCCCCCTCACCCGCCCCAGCCCCACTGACGTGCCCCGGCCCCGACCGCGGCCCCGCTGGTTTTTTGGAGGCTGTCTGGGACCAGTCTTCTGGCTGGGGATGAAGGTGTAGGTGTCCTGGGAGTCCGAGGTGTGTGTGGCGCCGCTGGTGTTGTTCTGTACCTTGCTTTTAAAGAACTTCCAGTTGGAGGTGGTGGTGGAGGGGCCGCCGGTGGAAGGGGCGCTGGTGGAGGGCGTGTCAGTGGCTGCGGTGGTGGAGAGGGATGACCCAGGGTACCCTGAGGACTGCAGGGGGTTGGAGGGGGTGGAGGTGGAGTGGGTGAGGCCCAATGCGGAAGCCCACCTCCCTGCTGTTGTCCAGCCACTTGGCCACCTTGTCCTCCGCACGCTGGCGACCCAGGCTGGGCAGCGACCCCCCCCTGCCCCACACCCACTCCACCCTGACCCCCCCACTTCCTCCCCCGGCAGCACCAGATCCTCCTGACTTGCTGACACCAAGTCATCCTCCATTTTTCTCGTCAATTTTCCGAGGGCCAAGATACATCGCCTGTCCACCGCCACCACCGCCACCACGCCCCCGCCCCCGCCCCCTCCTGCTGCTAGGGGGGGCCAGGACCACGCTGGGGCGCTCCAGGGGGGCCTGCTTGGTGGGGGAGGAGTAGGAGTGGTCCCTGGCGATGGTGTCAAGGAGGTCCAGCTCCCCCGGCCTGCTGTCCTGCCCTTCTGTGGTGGTGGTGGTGGTGGTGGTGGTGGCCTCACTGTGCAGGCTCAGCTCTGTAATGTTAGGTTAGGTATAGGTGGGAAAATACATCTCTCTCTCTCTCTCTCTCTCTCTCTCTCTCTCTCTCTCTTGAATTTTCTCATTTTCCACCTCCTCTCTCTCTCTCTTAAACTTCCATACATTACAATCAGCCTCTCTCTCTCTCTCTCTCTCTCTCTCTCTCTCTCTCTCTCTCTCTCTCTCTCTCTCTCTCTCTCTCTCTCTCTCTCACCTTGTGCCCCATTGGCCGCCAGGATCCTCCTCTTGGCGGGGGCGGGGTCTGGGTCGAGGCGGCACCACCTGTGGGTTGTAGAGTGCTGTGGCGCCCCGCTTTCGAGTGCCCCTCCTTGGCTCGTCCTTCTCCTCATTCTCCGAGTCATCCTCCTCCAGGGCTGCCTCGGGGCGGGGTCGCGGCCGGTACTTGGAGGGGGTCACTGTGGGAAGGGAGGGGGTCAGGGGGTGAAGGGAGGGGGTAATGTGTTGGTGTTACTACTACTACTACTACTACTACTACTACTACTACTACTACTACTACTACTGCTGCTGCTGCTATTGTTGTTGTTATTTTTATTGTTGTTGTTTTTGTTGTTATTCTTATTGTTCTTCTTCTTCTTATTATTATTTGTGTTATTATTAACCACAGCAAGGCCACACAGCACACATGGGTTCACCTAACTTAACCTAACCTAACTTAACCTAACTTAACTTAAACTAAACCTAATCTAACTTAACCTAACCTAGCCTAACCTAAACTAAACCTAACCTAACTTAACCTAACTTAACCTAACCTAACCCAACTTAACCTAAACTAAACCTAACCTAACTTAACCTAACTTAACCTAACCTAACCTAACTTAACCTAACCTAAACCTAACCTAACCTAACGTAACCAAACCAAACCTAACCAACAAGCCCTACAGACACCCCAAACAGCCCCACACAAACACCCACCACCCCGACACACCCCGACACACCCCCACCACCCCAACACACCTTCAAAACAACAATCCTTCTTAATACTGGCAATGACCCTTCGCACCGCCAGCACCAGGGCAGCCACCTTTACATTGTGGGATAAAGAACGTCGAGTGATGGGCCCCAGACACAGAGGGCACTGGGCCGACCCCCGTGGCCGCTTCACCAGCTGGTGCACACACTCGCCGCAGAAAGAGTGGCCACATTTGGTAGTGAGAGGTTTGTTGAGCATGTCCAGACTGAGGATGAAATAGATGATTATATAAAGCAGAGTAAATATGTACGTTTTTGGTGTAATGTTATATAAAGGGTTGATTATGTTTTTCTTGTATATTTTTTCTTCTAGTTATGAGAGAGAGAGAGAGAGAGAGAGAGAGAGAGAGAGAGAGAGAGAGAGAGAGAGAGAGAGAGAGAGAGAGAGAGAGAGAGAGAGAGAGAGAGAGAGAGAGAGAGAGAGAGAGAGAGAGAGAAAGGAAAAAAGGAGAGAAAATAAGCGAATCAATTATTTTCTTATTCCTATTTAAGTTACATGAGAGAGAGAGAGAGAGAGAGAGAGAGAGAGAGAGAGAGAGAGAGAGAGAGAGAGAGAGAGAGAGAGAGAGAGAGAGAGAGAGAGAGAGAGAGAGAGAATTAAAAGAGGAAAAGAAAAGGAAGACAGAGAGGATTAAGAGGAAAGAAAAAGAGGAAGAGATAAATTAAGAGAAAAGAGAATAGGGAAGAAAAAGAAAGAAAATAAAGAAGAAAAGTGAGGAAACAGCAGGAGCAATAAACTGAGGAAACTGTAAAGGAGGAAAAAACAAGGAAACAGCAGCAGGAGGAGGAGGAAAAACTGAGGAAACAAGAGAAGGAAAAAAAACAAGAAAACTGGAGGAAAAATCAAGAAAACAGGAGGAAAAAAAAACAAGAAAACAACAACAGGAGGTAAAAGGAAAAAAGAAAAACAGGAGGAAAAAAGTGAGAAAACAGGAGAAGGAAAAAACAGAGGAAACAAGACCAGGAAGGGAAAAAAAGAAAAAAACAAAAAACAGGAGAAAAAACAAGGAAACACCATAAGTCAGAAAAAAACACAATAAAACAGAAGAAAAAAAGAAGAAGAAGAAGAAGAAGAAGAAGAAGAAGAAGAAGAAGAAGAAGAAGAAGAGAAGAAGAAGAAGAAGAAGGCGGAAAAAAGTAAACAGAAGGCGAAAAAAAAAAATAAATAAATAAAAACAGGAAAAAAACTTAGGAAATAAGCAAGAGGCAAGGAATTTATTTATTTATTTATTTTTTTTTTTTTTTATGTAGGAATGACACTGGCCAAGGGCAACAAAAATCCAATAAAAAAAAATGCCCACTGAAATGTCAGTCCCACAAAAGTGTCAAAGCAGTGGTCAAAATTTGATGAATAAGTGTCTTGAAACCTCCCTTGCAGGAATTCAAGTCATAGGAAGGTGGAAATACAGAAGCAGGCAGGGAGTTCCAGAGTTTACCAGAGAAAGGGATGAATGACTGAGAATACTGGTTAACTCTTGTGTTAGAGAGGTGGACAGAATAGGGGTGAGAGAAAGAAGAAAGTCTTGTGCAGCGAGGCCACGGGAGGAGGGGAGGCATGCAGTTAGCAAGATCAGAAGAGCAGTTAGCATGAAAATAGCGGTAGAAGACAGCTAGAGATGCAACATTGCGGCGATGAGAGAGAGGCTGAAGACAGTCAAGTAGAGGAGAGGAGTTGATGAGACAAAAAGCTTTTGATTCCACCCTGTCTAGAAGAGCAGTATGAGTGGAACCCCCCCAGACATGAGAAGCATACTCCATACATGGACGGATAAGGCCCTTGTACAGAGTTAGCAGCTGGGGGGGTGAGAAAAACTGGTGGAGACGTCTCAGAACACCATAGGAGGGTAGTTTTGAGTGAAGAGTTCAGCTTTAGAAATAGATGTGATAGCAGTGGTGCCATCTGGTTGAAATAGAGGAGGGAAAGAAGAAGAAGCAAAGTTATTGGAGATATTTTTGGCTAGATGCCAGAAATCATGAGGGGAGTTAGATCTTGAAAGGTTTTGACATTTTCTGTTAATGAAGGAGTTTTTGGCTAGTTGGAGGACAGACTTGGCATGGTTCCAGGCAAGTCAAGTAGTCAAAGAATTTCTTATAGTCAGAGGAGTTAGGAGAGAGGTATACAGCACAGATAAATTTAGTATGAGAATGACTCTGTAGTCGTAGCCAGATGGTGGAAAACTCGGAAGATTCAAGAGCGTGGGCACGAGAGCAGGTTAAGTCACTGCGCACATAAACGCAGCATCCAGCTTTGGATCGAAAATGAGGATAGAGAAAGTAGGAGGGAACAGAAAAGGGGCTACTGTCAGTTGCCTCAGACACCTGAGTTTCAGTGAGGAAAAGAAGATGAGGTTTAGAAGAGGAGAGGTGGTGTTCTACAGACTGAAAATTAGATCTTAGACCGCGAATGTTGCAGAAGTTAATGAAGAAAAAGTTGAGGGGGTCGTCAAGACACTTAGGGTCGTCGACAGAAAGGCAGTCCGACCTGGGGACATTTATGGTCCCCTCCCCAGATGGGGACTCCGAGGCTGGTGTAGGAGTCGCCATGATGATTTTAAAATAACACACAAACAACACATACAAACCATATATTGCATTTGAGAGCCTGCTGCATGTTCTGTAGGATTGTGTTCATTGTGTTCAGCTGTCCCTCCATCCTGGCCTGGTACCATCACCCTGGGGAGAGAGGGGGGGGGGGTCAGTGGAGAGGAGGGACAAGGAAAGAGGGAGAGGGACATTGGGGGTGCGGGGTAAAGGGGGTTATTAAGTAGGGTATGTGAGAGAGAGAGAGAGAGAGAGAGAGAGAGAGAGAGAGAGAGAGAGAGAGAGAGAGAGAGAGAGAGAGAGAGAGAGAGAGAGAGAGAATTACATAACATCACACACACACACACACACACACACACACACACACACACACACACACACACACACAACAGCCAAGACTTAAGGAATGTTTCAAGACTGCATCACATTTTTGCTTATTTCTTTCAATTCCCAAGTGATTTCTAAGTTACTTTACACTACAATCACCCACAGTACTTATGCACACCAGTTACAATAGGTGTTAAGTGCGTCCCTGCCCTGGTTACGTAAATATTAGCAAAAATCATAGTTACTGGGTTCAAAATATGCCCTGCCACTTATCTGCTTATTTCTCTTAATTTACTGGCTATTTATAAGTTATTTTACACTGCAATCACCCGTAATACTTACACACACTACTTACAATAGGTGTTAAGTGCGTCCCTGCCCTGGTTCAGTAAATATAAACAAAAACACAAGCTCATGTCGTATTGCATTTCCCGCCAAAAGTTTCATAATTTCTCTTCCCCCATCAGCTGATCTTTATTCCTTTATTTTGAGTTAATTACGCCTCAAATTTACACTCAACTTAGGTCTACTCATGCTCCAGGTCTTCCCCCTCAGGCCTACAGTGCCAAGAGGGTGGTAATAGGCCTACTTACGGGGTAAATAGAGAATGACACCAAGGCAAGGAGAAACTGGAGGGAATCGTAAACAAATCCCAGTGGTTTGTAGGAAATCTTTTTGGTATAATTGTTCCTTCATTTTTTTTAACGGAAGGTAAAAAATATGTTATGTAAAATTACGAAGTGATATTCTGTAGGTTTTTTTTAGGTGAGGTACTAGTTCGGGGTAAAATAAGTTTTTTTTTTGGTGCAATATCTTCTGTGATTTTATGAACAAAGCACTACAAGTATATTACATAGAATTATTATGCATAATTACTCTCAAGTTTATTTTAAAATGTGGTTATAATTTGTTTGGAAAATCAAAATTTGTCTTATGTGATTGTTTTCAGTAATAGGTGACTAATGCAATAGAAAAACAGTTTTGCATATTAATTCAAGCTTGCTTTGTGACATGGCTCTAACATATGTTGAAAATTAAAGGTTGGATTAAATATTATTGTTTATGAGAAAAAATATTTATCACGTTTATTTATTCATTTATTTATTCATTCATTCATTTTATTCATTTATCTAGTTATCTATTTATTTACTTTAATTTAAAATATATTTCTTGTACAAATGAGAAATACTCTTACCCATTGTTAGTTGAATCTATTAAGCATAATGGAAGAATACTAATTACTTTTCTTCCATAATATAATACAAAACAGATTTCTGGTACAAATGGCAAAATACATTTTACCAAAAAAATATTCGCAAATTCACACCTCTTATGACGTCACCGGGACTCGTGAGCGCATGGGACCTGTTATGAAATTTTACGGGATAATAAATAAAAAAAACATGCAAAAAATTAAATACAGATAAGAAAATAAACTAAAAAATCGTATAGTTCAATTATATAACACTTTGAGATAAAAGAATAAATGAAAAATTGCGTGTCATTGTCTCACGTGACGTATCAATGATTTGCGGTTAGTTTTTTGCGTCACCTTACGTAAGAGAGAGAGAGAGAGAGAGAGAGAGAGAGAGAGAGAGAGAGAGAGAGAGAGAGAGAGAGAGTTTTGTCCTGCCTTTCATTTTACAGTAATTATTTAGTTGTTAGTATTCTTATATAAACAAACACACACACACACGTATTTTTTTCTTTTTTTTATAGTTTTGAAGAATTTGATCTGTCCAATTTAACAATCTTTATTCATTCTTTCCTTCTTTTTTTTCTCATTTCTTCTTTTTATTCTCCTCCTCCTTCACTTTTCATTCCTTCTGTTATTCCTAATCCTTTATATTCCATCTTATATGTTTATTCCTTCCTTCCTTCCTTCTCTACCTATTTCCTCTTTTTTTCATTCTCTACCTCCTCCTTGTCATCCTTTATCCCTTCTGTTATTCCTAATTCTTCATTTTTCATCTGACGTCTTTCTTCCTTCCTTCTTTCCTTATCTTATGTCTTTTTTTTTATTCTCACTAGAATCTGTCACTAGAGCCGTAAAAACACCTTTGAAAACCCGCGTCACTTCAATTAGAGCCTTTGGAATGTAGAAATCTTGTTAATCTGTCACTAGAACCGTAAAAACACCCTTGAAAACCCGCGTCACTTCAACTAGAGCCTTTGGAATGTAGAAATCTTGTTAATCTATCACTAGAACCGTAAAAACACCCTTGAAAACCCATGTCACTTCAACTAGAGCCTTTGGAATGAAAAACTCTTGTTAGTCTGTCGCTAGAACTGTACAAACACCCTTGAAAACCCGCGTTACTTCAAACTAGAGCCTTTGGAATGTAGAAATCTTGTTAATCTGTCACTAGAACCGTAAAAACATCCTTGAAAACCCGTCACTTCAACTAGAGCCTTTGGAATGAAAAACTCTTGTTAGTCTGTCGCTAGAACCGTAAAAACACCCTTGAAAACCCGTGTCACTTCAACTAGAGTCTTTAACAGCAACAAAAAACAATGCGTAGAATCTTTATAATCATTTAGAAGAAGGTTACCGATGAAAAGAAAAACCTTTTGCAATTTTTTCCCAGTTCAAAGATTAGACGTAGCTGTGGAACAAGTCAAGGTGCCCCGGTGATTAGGGAAAGGTTAACCGAGTGGTATTCAAAGGGTTATGGAAGGAGTTAATGTGTTTGCAAATTATATAATAGTTTTCCCACAATGCATTATAAACTGTTTTTCACGTCAGCATTCAAAGATTTTCAGGAAAGGTGTGCATTGATGTGAAATAGCTGGCATCAAATAGTACCACTTAACTAATTGAATGTAAAGCAATGCAAGGGTACACCGCCATTAATACCGTCACGACGAAACCAAGAAAAAAAAAATGAGAAAAAATAATAATGCTGTATATATATTTAGTTCGTTTTTATTATTTTTTTTAGTTTGTGGTTTTGGTTTTTGTTTGTTATTTGCTTCGTATCATTTGTACCACCTTTATTAAAACATTAAATCATTTTTTCAATTAATTATTTTTTTATATTTTATTACTGTTTTTATACATCATTTCAGCTTATGTCTTTTCCTTGCCTTATGTCCGCTTCCCTTTCATCTTTATTTCACAATCAATAACAAAATCCAATTCTTTCTAATAAAAAAAGGAAAACGATTTAAAACAATGTAAAGATGCATGCCCGCCGCAGCAGCTGGACCAAAACAACAAAGGTGCACTCCCTCGTTGCGTCACGGCCAGCTGGTGACGTCACAACAACATGACGTCACGTGTATCGTCTGTTGTCAGTCTGAGTCAGGCCAGAGAGGGAGACACACCTATTTTCACACGCCTATTTCTCCCATTTCCCAGCAAGCCATGGTGCCGCCGCCTGACTGACTAATTAAGTGAGTATTTAGCTTTATGCGAGTGTGCTGTGAGTAATGGCGGACGTGGAGTAATGGAGATACGACGTGAAATATGAATGTTTTAGCAATGGTGATATAACTGAATATTTTGTTTGTATGTACGTTTGTTACGGGTTTGTTACGGGTTTGTTTATTGTTTTCAGTTAGGAAGGTGTGGAGAGAGTGAATGTTTGGTGTATGTGTGTGTGTGTGTGTGTGTGTGTGTGTGTGTGTGTGTGTGTGTGTTACCTGTACGCAGGGTGTGGTGGTGATTGTGGTGGTAGTAGTGGTGGTGGTGGTGGTGGTGTTGATAGTGAGTGAGGCTGTACGAATGGGTAATACTATTGTTTGTGCTATTACTACTACTACTACTGCTACTACTACTATTACTACTACTACTACTACTACTACTACTTTTTTTTTATGTAGGAAGGACACTGACCAAGGGCAACAAAAATCCGATTAAAAAAAAAAAAAGTCAGTCCCATAAAAGTGTCCAAAGCGGTAGTCAAAAAATTGGTGGATAAGTGTCTTGAAACCTCCCTCTTCAAGGAATTCAAGTCACAGGAAGGTGGAAATACAGAAGCAGGCAGGGAGTTCCACAGTTTACCAGAGAAAGGGATGAATGATTGAGAATACTGGTTAACTCTTGCATTAGAGAGGTGGACAGAATAGGGGTGAGAGAAAGAAGAATTTCTTGTGCAGTGAGGCCGCGGGAGGAGGGGAGGCATGCAGTTAGCATGAAAATAGCGGTAGAAGACAGCTAGAAATGCAACATTGCGGCGGTGAGAGAGAGGCTGAAGACAGTCAGTTAGAGGAGAGGAGTTGATGAGACGAAAAGCTTTTGATTCCACCCTGTCTAGAAGAGCAGTATGAGTGGAACCCCCCCAGACATGTGAAGCATACTCCATACATGGATGGATAAGGCCCTTGTACAGAGTTAGCAGCTGGGGGGGTGAGAAAAGCTGGCGGAGACGTCTCAGAACGCCTAACTTCATAGAAGCTGTTTTAGCTAGAGATGAGATGTGAAGTTTCCAGTTCAGATTATAAGTAAAGGACAGACCGAGGATGTTCAGTGTAGAAGAGGGGGACAGTTGAGTGTCACTGAAGAAGAGGGGATAGTTGCCTGGAAGGTTGTGTCGAGTTGATAGATGGAGGAATTGAGTTTTTGAGGCATTGAACAATACCAAGTTTGCTCTGCCCCAATCAGAAATTTTAGAAAGGTCAGAAGTCAAGCGTTCTGTGGCTTCCCTGACTGAACTGTTTAGCTCCTGAAGGGTTGGACGTCTATGAAAAGACGTGGAAAAGTGCAGGGTGGTATCATCAGTATAGGAGTGGATAGGACAAGAAGTTTGGTTTAGAAGGTCATTGATGAATAATAAGAAGAGAGTGAGTGACAGGACAGAACCCTGAGGAACACCACTGTTAATAGATTTAGGAGAAGAACAGTGACCGTCCACCACAGCAGCAACAGAACGGTCAGAAAGGAAACTTGAGATGAAGTTACAGAGAGAAGGATAGAAGCCGTAGGAGGGTAGTTTGGAAATCAAAGCTTTGTGCCAGACTCTATCTGGTACGCTTTTGATATGTCCAAGGCAACAGCAAAAGTTTATTATTATTATAATTATTGCTATTGCTAATTATAATTATTGCTCTTGCCATTATTACTACTACTCAACAACAACTACTACTACTACTACTACTACTACTACTACTACTACTACTACTACTACTACTACTACTACTACTACTACTACTACTACTTCTACTTCTACTACTACTACAATAACGAGAACCATTACTACTACTATAATTTTTACTATCACTATTATTATTACTACTAACATAACAGTTACTTATGTACTACTACTACTACTACTACTACTACTACTACTACTACTACTACTACTATTATTATTATTATTATTATTATTATTATTATTATTATTATTATTATTATTATTATTATTATTATTATTATTTCTACTACTACTACTACTACTACTACTACTGTGCTTTCCTTTCTTCTTCTTTTTCTTCTTCTTCATCTTCTTCATCTTCTTCTTTTACTTTTCATCTTGTTGTCATTCTTTATTCCTATTCTTCTTATTGTTATTTTTATTCTTCTTATTCCTCTTTCAATTCTTCTCATTCTTGTTCTTATTCCTATTTACAATTCCTATTCTTATTCTACTTATTCCTGTTATTACTATTCTTCTTCTTTTTATTCTTTTTCATACCTGATAACACAAACTATATTGATATGTGTGTGTGTGTGCGCGTGTGTGTGCTAGTTGTATTGTACAGGGCAGGAGGCAAAGGTCGTTCTCACCTGTCACCATTACCATATTTGTCCCGCTTCTCTTTAAACACATGTACACTATTTGCCACAACCACCTCTTCCTTCAGGTCACTCCAGAGTTCGGCAGTTCAATACGGAAAGCTGTATTTGTTTGTGTCGGTAGAAAATCCACACTTTATTTTCCTCCGA
>NW_026973667.1:1855000-1872500 GCF_035594125.1 Scylla paramamosain
ATTGTAAGTAAAGGACAGACCGAGGATGTTCAGTGTAGAAGAGGGGGACAGTTGAGTGTCATTGAAGAAGAGGGGATAGTTGTCTGGAAGGTTGTGTCCAGTTGATAGATGGAGGAATTGAGTTTTTGAGGCATTGAACAATACCAAGTTTGCTCTGCCCCAATCAGAAATTTTATAGAGATCAGAAGTCAAGCATTCTGTGGCTTCCCTGCTTGAACTGTTTACCTCCTGAAGGATTGGACGTCTGTGAAAGGACGTGGAAAAGTGCAGGGTGGTATCATCAGCGTAGGAGTGGATAGGACAAGAAGTTTGGTTGGCTGTGTCGCACCTTTCCTGTGAAGGGGCAGAGGTGAACCAGTGTGTGCTGTAGGGCCTTGTTGTGGTCTGAGGACTGGAGAAGGTGTAGGGTAGGAAACAGCCTTATTGTGAAGGGGCAGTGTGTGTGTGTGTGTGTGTGTGTGTGTGTGTGTGTGTGTGTGTGTGTGTGTGTGTGTGTGTGTGTGATTGCTAGCCTGATATAGAGATAAACTACCACTACTACTATTACCACTACTACTTCTACTACTACTACTACTACTACTACTACTACTACTACTACTACTACTACTACTACTACTACTACTACTAACACTGTTCCCTCCTTGCCGCAGTCCTGGAGGAGCCTCACCATGTCACAAGTAAGGAGAGAAGTCAGAATTGTAAACTTTTGTTGGACATTTTTGTTTGCAAGTCACAAATTTGGGTTTATCTTTTTTTTTTTTTTTGTTGCTGTTGTTGTTGTTGCTGTTGTTGTTGTTGTTGTTGTTGTTGTTGTTGTTGTTGTTGTTGTTGTATTTAAACTTTCTTAGATTTTTACATACACTGCCCATTCTCTCTCTCTCTCTCTCTCTCTCTCTCTCTCTCTCTCTCTCTCTCTCTCTCTCTCTCTCTCTCTCTCTCTCTCTCTCTCTCTCTCCCCTTCCTCCCACCCTTATGCACCTCAAACCACCCCAAACACCCCTAACCTAGCCTAACCTAACGTAACCTAACCAAACCCCAACCTAACCAAACACAACTCACCCCAAACTTAACCTAACCCATCCTCTCTCTCTCTCTCTTTCTTTCCTTCACGTACACCCCCTGTCAGCCTCACCCTTCAACACCCCCCAGACACCCCTCTTCTCACCCCTTAGACCCCAAGAACGCAACCAATCTGCCTTACACACTTAAAATGGCCACCCTTTTCACTGTCACCCCTCTCACACTCTCTCTCACCCCTACAGAAGAAGAGGACAGCTTCACCGACACCTCCTGCAGCCTGGACGCAGGTGCGGGCTCCACAGCAAACATGGGGAGGGCCGAGTCACTGCGAGAGGCATCCCCGGTGAAGGAAGCCCTCGGACGTAGCCTTGGCAAGCGTTCCTCGTCTTTAGACAGCTCCAGTGGGGGTGTGGATGGCCTCCCCCCCTCCCAGGCCCCGCGGGTGGGTGACGGAGGGGGTGGTGGAGGAGGTGGAGGGGGTGGAGGGCTGTTGTCGCGGATTACTAAAACATTCGAAGACAAGATCAACGAGATTCGGAAGGACAAGGAAGGAAAGGAGAAGGAACGGTTGTGTGCCAGCGAAGGGTCAACGGAGAGCGATGGGGGAGGGTCAAGTGGGGGGCCTGACCGCTCGCCGACCTGCCCCGCACCCCTGACCGGCAAGAACGAAGATCTGGTCCCGGGGGCGCTGTCAGGGTCACCTCCCAAGACCAAAACGACCCTGGTGCAGGACATTACAGAACACACCAGCAAGATTAAGTCTGAACTGGGGAGCATCAGGCCCAAACTGTCCGAACTGCGGCAGCGGCGGTCGAAGGACGGGGCGAAGGGGAAGGACTCGAAGGGCAAGGACGTGAAGGGGAAGTCGTCGGTGTTCACGTCACTCCTTGGCCGCGACGAGGGAATGGGAGAGGAGATGCTGCTTGAGATTGACGAAGGGGAGGTGGACCGCGCGGAGGAGGCCATCGAGGCAACCACAGCATTCCTACAGGACGCCGCAGGGACCCCAAGCTCCCCCACGCCCCTCATGGAGACCCCCACAGCAGAACCGATCAAGGTCGACACCACAGTCACTCTCAAGTCTCAAGTTCTAGAGGTTGCAAGTCAGGTTCCCTTCACAATGTCATTCTTCTATAAATTTCTGACGGCTCTGTTTGTCGTGGCGTTTATACTCCCCCTGCCGGCCTTCCTGGGGGGGCTCCTGGTGGGGGTGATGGTGTCTGCGCTGGTCATGCACTGTATCCTCCACTTCCTCCTGCCCTCGGGTGGTGATGGCGGTGGTGCGTTTGTTGATGATGGCCCTGTGGTGCTGAAACTGCCGACTTATGAGGACAAGCAGCTATACAAGGTGTGTGTGTGTGTGTGTGTGTGTGTGGGAAGGAGAGACACAGAGAGAGAGAGAGATGTGTGTGTGTGTGTGTGTGTGTGTGTGTGTGTGTGTGTGTGTGTGTGTGTGTGTGTGTGTGTACATATCTTATATAGTTACCAATTTATTTCATTACCTCACAGAAAAACAAAAAACTAACCTAATTTCCCACTCATCCACTTTCCCAGGGGTGGATGAACAAGCTGGAGGGAGAGTACAGTCCAGACACCTACCATGTTTCCCACACCCACTCTGTGCTGGTCAGACTGCAAGGGTCTAGGCTCAAGATGGACTTTCCCAGGGGTGAGTGGGCTGGGGAGGGGCTGAGAGAGGCTGGGAGGGGCTGGGAGAGAGACTGAGTTGTATGGATGGATCTGACGAGAGGGTGAGAAGTGCTAAAGAGGTCTGCTGATTTTCTGAGGGGTGTGGAAGGCCTGGCAGGGTGTTGGCTGGCCTCAGAAGGGTGTAGAAGGGAGTGTATTGATCTAGGGAGGTACTGAGGGGATGTAGAAGGCCTGGCAGGGTGTTGGCTGGCCTCAGAAGAGTGTAGAAGGGAGTGTATTGGCCTGAGTAGGGGAGTGGAGAGGTGCTGAGTGGCTTAACAGACAGCAGAGTAAAGGTTAGCTGTCATATTCATGGTCTGGGTTAGGTTAGGGCTGGATGGGCTAAGACAGGTGAGGGATAGCTTGCTGCGGCTGAAATGTGGTGCTTGACGAGTTACTGTAGTGTGTGTGGTGGATGTGGCTGAGTGAGGAGTGGTTAAGTGGAGTGTGTGTGGATGAGTGGATGTTGGTGCAAGGGAATAACTGAGAGAGAGAGAGAATGGCAGGACTGGAGAACTGCGAAAATTAATGTTGTCGGGAATAAATGGAGGTTCCTTTTTTGTTCCATGGAGGTCATAACAGTTGGTCACAGATAAGCCACCGCACAGCCAGTCACACCCCAAGACTTACTTAACGCTGGTCTGGGCTGCGCAGTGTTGCCAGGTCATTTATTTTGCCAAACTTGTGCTCAGCTTGACTAACCAATAAACTGACGCACACACACCAAAGTTTTTTTTTTGTGAATTTAAGTATGTGTTTGGCAGTGTGTGTGTGTGTGTGTGTGTTGGGGGGGGAGGGCAGGGTTAACTACTACTACTATTACTACTACTACTATCCCAATTACTACCATAACACATCTAACCTCTCCCTCTTTCTCTCTGTCTCACCACCACCACCACCACCACCACCACCGCAGGCAAGGTCCCTAAACACGCCCGACTGAAGGAGGAGATAAGGAATCAAACATTTACTCATCACTTGGAGTACGACCTCGCCGGCAGCCAGGTCATGCTGCTGCCCAAGAACCTGCCACGCCGATGGTCAGTGCCCTAATGCTGGTGTTACTACTGCTATTACTGCTATTATTATTATTATTATTATTGTTGTTGATATTGCTAGTGTATGTGTGTGTCAGGAAGTTAGTTCTTTAGATATTGTGATGAGAGGGGTGACTGAGATGCTGGGGGAGGGAGTGAGGGGTGACTGAGATGCTGGGGGAGTGAGAGAGGGGTGACTGAGATGCTGGGGGAGTGAGAGAGGGGTGACAGAGGCTGGGGAGGAGGGAGTGAGGGGCCATTGTTGTTGTTGTTGTTGTTGGGAAGTTGGGTGCCACAGTCTGTAGTGCCCTGAAGGTGCTGGCAGCTGGTGGAGGAAGATCATGGTGCCTGAGTGTGCTGGGCCAGGCTGGGGTGTTGGGGGGCACCAGGTCTGCTAGTGATGGGGTGTGGATGTGTTGTGGTGGCAGTGAGTGGAGGAGAGCAGCGTGGTGGAGGTGGTGGCGTGGGCAGCAGGTGTCAGGTGTCTCTCCCAGTGTGAGTTGCAGTCCTTCTATAGGTTGGCGAGGTCAGTCTGGTGTGTGGGAGAGCAGTGGGCCTCGTTGCTGCTCTGTCAGCCACGGTGTTGCCACAGCGTCGACGTGGGAGGGGACACACTGAAGGTGGACAGTTAGTGGAGCAGGTGGTGGATTTAGAGGCAGAGGGATTGGTGGTGGATGAGGTGGAGGGCTGTGAGGGAACCCATATAGAGTTGTGGAGCAAGGGGAGGCGTGGCTGTTGGTGATGCCCTCCTTGATGACAAACAGTTCAGAGGTGGTGGCCGGCGACCTTCAGCCAGCGACAAGGGACCTGGAGGGGATACACTGCAGCACCCACTGATGGAGGGGAGGCAGGAACCATTAGTGTGTGTGTAGAGAGGCATCATGGTGTAGCATTGTCAAGAGAGGCTGAGAGAGAGAGAGAGAGAGAGCGTGGTAATAAAATAGTAATGATAAAACTATTTGTACATTTTCTTAGTTAATTAAATAAAGAAATAGTGAAATAAACTGGATATACATACAAACAGGAGCAAATTACTACTACTACTACTACTACTACTACTACTACTACTACTACTACTACTACTACTACTACTACTAACTCTCATTTCTCTGTAGGCTGTGGAGTCGCAAGTACCCAATCTGCATCCAGCTGGCCGGCTGTTCCAAGGAGAGCTCCCCCTCCCCGGTCTCCATCACTTCCACCCCTGCCGGCTCAGCTCACGGCAGCCCCATGCATTTCGCCAGCCCTGGTAGGTGTGGGGGGTGGGGTGTGGTAGGAAGAGGAGTGGTGATGGTGGTGGTGGTTGTTGTTGTTGTTGTTGTTATTGTTGTAATTTTTTTTTTTTCATTATTATTTTTGTCTGTGTGTCTGTTTGTCTGTCTGTTTCTTCCTACATCCTAACAAAAGACACACACACACACACACACACACACACACACAACACACACACACACACACACACAACCCCAAAACAACAACAACAATAAATAAAAAAAAAACAAAAAACCTAACCTAACACACCTCCACCCACACAGGGCCACCCCCAACACCTCCATTCGACCTGGGGGGGCGGCAGGGAAGCTCGGAGAGTGGCGAGGGGAACTGGAGCCTTGAGAATAATAGATCGTCAGGTGAAGATGAGCTTATGTCATCTTCACTGGACATGGCATCGTTTGAGGAGGTGACCAGGGACATGTGTCAAGAGAAAATGGTGGTGCTGTTTGCCAGGTGTGACCGCGAGAAGGACGACTGGTGAGTGTGAGAGGGAGAGAGGGAGAGAGGGAGAGGAGGAGCAAGGGGGCAGGTAAGGTGTTGTATGTTAGGAAAGAATTTGTCAAAGGTTTGTTAGTTTATGTTCATTGTGTTAAGCTTGTGTGTGTGTGTGTGTGTGTGTGTGTGTGTGTGTGTGTGTGTGTGTGTGTGTGTGTGTGTGTGTGTGAGAGAGAGAGAGAGAGATGAAGTGTGTTTTCTTGATTCATGGGTAACAGAAAGAGAGAAAAAAACAGAGAAAATTGATTGGTAATTTAGAGAGAGAGAGAGAGAGAGAGAGAGAGAGAGAGAGAGAGAGAGAGAGAGAGAGAGAGAGAGAGGTCCACAAAGCCCATAACTTTAAACCCCATTCACTCTAATACAAATGTGACCTAACCTAACCTAACCTAACCTAACCTAACTTAACCTAACCTAACCTAACCTAACCTAACCCAACTTAACCTAACCTAACCTAACCTAACCTAACCTAACCTAACCCAACCAACCTAACCTAACCTAACCTAACCTAACCTAACCTAACCTAACCTAATCTAACTTCCCCCTCTCCCAAGGTTCCGGAGGTTAGTGGCTGCCTCGGTGCTTCCCCCAAGCCGCCCCCAACGGTCCTCCCCCAGCCACAAGCCCCTGCAGGACCTGGGTGACACTATCCTGCTGGAGGGACTGTCTGACACCCCACTGAAGGAGGGCCAGGTAGGGCGGGTCAGGTCAGGTTAGTGTAGGTTGGATAGGTTTGGGCAAGGCTGAGATATGGAAAACTCGGCAGTAACTCCCCACAATGCATCGCGCTGTGTATCTGTGACGTCATGTAAACAAATGTGTCACTGGAGACCCCGCCAGCTGTGCCTTCAAGGAACTCCACATCAGCTGACTTACCTGAGGGTGCCCAGCGTGTCACCACCTTGACGCCCCAGAGTGTGACGGCACGGCTCGGCTTGTTACGCCTCGTTGGCTGCCCTTGTGTACGTCACCGCTGTGCTTGGGCAAGGTTCATTCACCATTCCTGCCGTCATCCCCATTCCAATTCATTCTCACTCATATTTCTTCATCTATTCCTACTCGTATTCCCGGATAGGTGTTCTCATTCTCATATCCCCCATTCCCACGTGTTCCCATTCCCACATTCCCATTCCTGTGTTCCCATTCCTGTTTTCGCATTCTCACACCTATTCCCACTCATATATTCCCATTTCCACTCATTGCTATTCCTGTATTCCAGTTCACATACCTGTATTCCAGTTCCCACTCCTGTATTCCCATTCCTACTCCTGTATTCCCATTCCCACATACCCCTCCTTTAAAAAAAATGCCATTCCCACCAATTCCCATATTCCCTTTTCTAGGAGAGCAGTGGAAGCAACACCCCACCGGAACTGTCGTTTGAACGCTACATGGCCCGCCTCCTCTACCAGCCCCCCTCGTCTGCCCCTGCCTCAGCACCCCCCTCCACCACCCCCGGCCCCGCCCCGCCCCAGGACCCGGCCAGCGTGGCGTGGATCAATGCACTTGCTGGCCGGATATTCTATGACTTCCTGAGAAATCCGTTTTGGGCCAATAAGGTATGTGTGTGTGTGTGTGTGTGTGTGTGTGTGTGTGTTGGGGGCATCTGGTTTGTTTGCTTCTGTTTTCTTTCATTACTCTTTCATCTCTAATCTTATCTCCTCCTCTCCTCCTCTCCCTCTCCCTCTCGCTCTCCGTGTCTCCCCCACACACAGGTGCAAGAGAGGGTGCAGCGCAAACTCAGCAAGCTACATGTTCCGTATTTTGTTGGCGACCTGGTGGTGTGTGGGGTCAGCATGGGGTCGGCCACGCCCCACCTGCTGGCCGCCGGCACCCCACACCTGGACTCCCGGGGGCTGTGGGTGGACCTGAGTGTGGAGTACTCCGGCAACTTCACCCTCAGCCTGGAGACCAAGCTGGACCTCATGAAGCTGAAGCGATCTGGCGAGCTGGACCAGGCGCAGCACACCAGCCTGGCCCAGTCCCTGCCGCCCAGCCCCGGGGAGCCCGCCCACCCCAGGGTGTACACGCGCTCCCCCTCCTCGGACAGACTGCTGAGGAACCTGCACTTTGACACGGACACGGACGACAGCGTGGAGTCATCCAGCGAAGAGGAGGAGGAGGAGGAAGGCACACTGGCCGAGGCTGGCCTGCCGACGGGGGGCAGCGGCCCCACGTCGCGGCGCTTACTGCGGCTGGTGGACACCGTGGCGGCCTCCCGGTACTTCCAGCACGCGGCAGAGTGGCGGCTGCTGCAGCGCGCCCTGCAGGGCGTCAGCAACACCAGGATTGAGCTGAGCGTCGAGGTGCGCCACCTGTCTGGCACCCTGGCGCTCAACGTGCCCCCGCAGCCCACAGACCGCCTGTGGTACGGCTTCCGCGGCGCCCCGGAGCTCACCATGGTGGCTCGGCCGCGGCTGGGCGACCGCGCCCTCAGCCTGCCCATCCTGGTGGAGTTCATCCAGCGGCAGCTGAAGGTGGTGTTTGAGAAGGTGTTTGTGCTGCCCAACATGGATGACCTGGTCATCCCCATCATGTCCCCGCTGCTCCCTGGCCAGCACTGCCCCCCGCGGCCCCCCTGGGAGACCACACACCCCCACTCCCCCCCAGACGCCCCCTTCGCTCCCCCACTGTCCCCCCCAAGGGCCACGCCACAAGTCATCACCCCTATAGTAAAGTTTACGCCGTCTTCACACTGATCTGACTCTGGCGGCCAGCACAAGGTTGTCTGTGTGTGTGTGTGTGTGTGTGTGTGTATACATGTGTGTGTGTGTGTGTGTGTGTGTGTGTGTACGTCTGTTTGGTTCTAGTGGTGTTTTTTATATCTATTGTGTGCGTTGGTGTGTGTGTGTGTGTGTGTGTTTCTTTTTCTTGTAAAGTTTGTGTTTTTGCTCTCTCTCTCTCTCTCTCTCTCTCTCTCTCTCTCTCTCTCTCTCTCTCTCTCTCTCTCTCTCTCTCTCTCTCTCTCTCTCTCTCTCTCTCTCTCTCTCTCTCTCTCTCTCTCAGTATACCAATAATTAAAAGAAAATTGAGTCAAAGAAAAAAGATAAAAACATAAATAGAGAAAGACGAAAAATAAGAATGATAAATGAAACAGAGAGGAATGAAAGAAATAGGAATAAATGAAGAACAAATGAAGGAGTAAAGGAAAGCAAGAAAAAAAAGGAGGAGGAACTAGACACACACACACACACACACACACACACACACACACACACACACACACACACACACACACACACACACACACACACACACACACACACACACACACACACACTTCTCCTCCTCCTCCTCCTCCTCCTCCTCCTCCTCCTCCTCCTCCTCCTCCTCCTCCTCCTCCTCCTTATTAGCTCTCTATCAATTTATTTTATTATTATTATTTATTTAGTTACTTTTGTATTGTTATTTTTTCAGAGAGAGAGAGAGAGAGAGAGCTGCAACCCAAAAAAAATAGTTATTGTTTAGGTCGTTAGGTGACTAGGTTAGTAAATAGGTAGTTAATGTACTTATGAGATTACTTACTACTACTACTACTACTACTACTACTACTACTACTACTACTACTACTACTACTACTGTTACCATCAAAATATTTCTTTATCTTTTCTACTACTACTACTACTACTACTACTACTACTACTACTACTACTAATGCTCGTCCAAGATCTGGTCAATAGTTTGTAATTAGAGAGAGAGAGAGAGAGAGAGAGAGAGAGAGAGAGAGAGAGAGAGAGAGAGAGAGATGCAATGATAAAAACAAATATTTTTTATCAATTTCTAAACACACACACACACACACACGCACACACACATGTACGCACTCCCAAAGGATTAGCATGTACGCAAAATAGTTATACGCACATAGATAGTGAAGATAGGTCAGGTCAGGTCAGGTCAGGTCAGGTTAGAAGTTTATTTTGTTTGTCTTTTTTTATCTTGTATTTTTGTTTATTTTATTTTATTTTCTATTTCTTGTTTTTTCTTTGTTCTGTTTACTTGTTTTCATTCTTTCTGTGTGTGTGTCTGTTTGTCTGTCTCTCCTGTTATCAATTATGTCTTTTTTTTATTTTTTATTAAAGTCTTTTTTTATTTATGAGTTTTCTTTTTTGTCTTTTTTTCCCTTATTTATTCATTTCATTATTTATTTTTTTTTTTTTGTAATTTTTAGTTTTTCTTTCATCAATTCTTTCTTTTTTTTTTGCTAAAATTTTTTTTTTCCTATTCATATTTTCAAAAATTTTCCAGATCTTCATTTCAACATTTTTTTTCCCAACATTTTTCCAATCCTTTTTTCTAATTATTTCATTTTTATTTATTTATTTATTTTTTTTATACAATATCCCACTTTTCTATTAATTCCTTTTTTATTTGCTTATTTTCCAACATTATTTCAAACATTTTCCCAACAATATTTCCAAATCTTCCTTTTTTTAAACCTCTTATTTATTTCTTATTATTTTTCATCTTTTTATCAGTTTTATTAAATTGACTGCGATTTATAGGAAGGAAGTAACAGGAGACAGAGAGATAGACAGATAGATAAATAAATAGATAGACAGATAAACAGATAGACAGATAGATAGAGAGAAATATTTTGTTCAGCTAACGGCTAATGTTATATTAAGCAATATTATAATATTGTGTTAGTATATTTCTGTATTTTCATTGATTGGAAGGGCTGTGATGCTGTGTATGGCTGTGAAAGACTCTGTGTTGGTGGGAAGAGGCTGGGTCAGGTTAGGTTAGGTTAGGTTAAGTTAGGTTAGGTTTGGTTAGGTTAGATTTAGTTAGGTTCGGTTAGGTTCGGTTAGATTAGCTTTGGTTAGGTTAGGTTTGGTTAGGTTAAGTTAGGTTTGGTTAGATTAGGTTAGGTTTGGTTAGGTTTGGTTAGGTTAGGTTCGGTTAGGTTAGATTTGGTTAGGTTAGGTTTGGTTAGGTTTGGTTAGGTTAGGTTAGGTTAGATTTGGTTAGGTTAGGTTAGGTTACATTAGGTTAGATTAAGTTAGGTTTTGTTAGATTAGGTTAGGTTAGGTTACATTAGGTTAGGTTTGGTTAGGTTAGGTTACATTAGGTTAGGTTTGGTTATGTTAGGTTACATTAAATTAGGTTTTGTTAGGTTGGGTGAGGTTAGGATAGGTTTTGTTAAGTTAGGTGAGGTCAGGGTAAGTTAGGTTTGCTTAAGTTAGGTTAGGGTAAGTTAGGTTAGATGAGGTTAAGTTTAGGTTTGGGTAAGTTAGGTTAAGTTAGGAAAGATATGAGGTGTGCGTTAGAAAAATAAATATATCTTCAATATACACGAAAAGAGAGGAAACTTTTGTCACTTATACATAAAGGAGAAAATTATCTTGTGTATGCATTAAGAAACCGGGCATTTATTTTGTGTAGACGTGGAGAAACAGGAAAAAAAAAAAAAAACATCTTGCATACATAAAGGAAAAAAATTGTATACATGAAAAAAAGGGAAAAGAAAATTTAATCTTGTATACATAAAGAAAGTCAATAAATCTTGTATACTTAGAGAGAAAAGGGATAAATAAATCTTGTATACATGATAAAAAAAAATAATGTATACAAAGAAAAGGAAAATAAATCTATACATAAATAAAGAAGGAATGTATACAGAAAATTAATAGAAATATATCATACATATACACAGAAGAAAACAAAAATAGAAATAAAATAAATAAACAAAGAAAGTGAATAAAGAAAGTAAAATAAAGAGGTAAATAAGAAAATAAAAGAAAGGAAAGGCATGTTGAATTATACAAATTCGACATAATAAAAAAAAAAAAATGTAGAAATACAGTAGAAGGTTAATGATAGTAATAGGTTTTGTAATTATTATTAGAGTTATTTTTATTGTTTTAGTATAGGCAGCTGTGTGTGTGTGTGTGTGTGTGTGTGTGTGTGTGTGTGTGTGTGTGTGTGAATTTTATATTGTATTTTTTTTTTTTTAGTTTTCATCTTTTAACTCATTTTTTTATTATTTTATTTTATTTTTAACTTTTCTTTTTCATTATGTGTATATGATTTTAATTTTCTTGTTTTCTTTTTTATGTATATATTTTTTTTTTCATTTTTCCTGTTTTCCCCATAAATTTTAAGCTTTATTTTTTCACTTTCTTTTCTTGTAGTTAAAAAAAAGACGTATTTTTTTTAATTTTCTTCTTTTTATTTCAGTTTTATTTTTTGCATATTGATTTTTGACGTTTTTTTTTTCTTTCAATTGATGTATTTTTCATCTTTTCATATAATTTCATACTTTTCAATCTTTTCATTTTCTACTTTCTTAATATCCAACATTCAGAAAGGAGACACAGATCTCTAAAATATCTTTTCCTTAATCCTTTCTGATTATAACATTAATTTTACACGGGAAATTTTCAGTTTTCTACATTTTCCCTTTGTATTTGGAGTGAAAATTTATCTTTGTATAATATTTTCGTAACCTTTCTTTTTTCATGTATGGATTTTTTGTATTAATTCGTATTTTCGTATATTTTTCTCTATATATTTTTTTTTTATTGTGGAAGGGAAACTGAACTTTAGATATCTTTTCCTTTCTTGATATTTTTATATCTATTCTTGACGTATTATCAATATTTTACCTCTAGATTTTTGTATTAATTCGTATTTTCGTATATTTTCCTATTTCTATTAATATTTTTCTGTCTATTCTTGACATATTATCAATATGTCTGGATTTTTTTGCATTAATTCGTATTTTCGTATAATTTCCTATTTTTATTTTGTATTTTTGGAAGGGAAACTGTGTGTGTGTGTGTGTGTGTGTGTGTGTCTGTCTATATATATATATATATATATATATATATATATATATATATATATATATATATATATATATATATATATATATATATATATATATATATATATATATATAATCTGTGTTTATATTTTCCTTTCTTTTTCTTTCTAAATATTTCTAAAGTTATATATGCAAGTATTTTTTAAAGTAATTTTTTTTTCTTTTTTTCCTGTTCGAAATTTAATTCTTTTCTCTTATTTTGTGTACTAATTCTGTTTTTTTATTATGTATTTTGTGTTGTTCATTTCTTTATTGTATTTAGAAAGGAAACATAGTTATTATTGTTAGTATTATTGTTATTATTATTATTATTATTATTATTATTGATGTTGTTATCATTATTATTGTTTTCTGTGTGTCTTTTCAATTTTCTATGTATTTTTAAGTATTATCAATATTTCTCTCCTAAATTTATTCAGAAAGGAAGTCTGTTGTTATTATTATTATTATTATTATTATTATTATTATTATTATTATTATTATTTTTATTACCATTTTTATGTATTTCTAAATATTATTATTTTTCTCCTGTATATAATTTTTTTTTTTCTACAATATTCAACGTGCAAGTTATCTTACGTCTACAAATTTACGTCTATTTTCGTATCCCTCCGATGAGCATCTCCGTATACATTAAGAATGAACCATTTTTTTACGAGTATCTGGAGACGTCCACACAGCGAGGCATATTTTGTATTCCTGGGTGGCTTTGCACATAAACATTTCTCTCTATGTATTTTTTCACTGTAGTATACGACGCGAGTATTTTTGTGTTAGGCTCTAAGAGGACAGTGATGGGAAGCAGCCTGCCAGGGGGGCGTGCCGGCTGTGCTGCTGTGAACCTTTGGTGTATTGCTCACTTATACTGTAACCTATATAACCTAACCTAACCTAACGTGACCAAAACCCTATCTAATCTCGTCTGGCGTAACTTGACCTGACCTTAACTAACCTAACCTAACAACTAACCTAACGTGACCAAAACTATCTAATCTCGTCTGGCGTAACGACCTGACCTTAACTAACCTAACCTAACCAAACTTAACATAACCTAACCTAACCTAACCAGATTTGACCTAACATAATATAACTTAGGAAATTTTCATATTCAGGTTTTCATTGATAACAAACATATCAACTTAGCAGCCAGTATGTGTGTGTGTGTGTTATTTATCGAAAGTAAAGCTAAATATGAACAAATTTTCAAAAGTGTACTGCCCAAATAGATGGAAAAAGTGTATTGTTTTAAATTTTGAAAAGGTGTACTGCCCAGTTATCAGGAAGAACGTGTATCCGAAAAGCCTTAAAAAAAAAGAAATAAATAAAAGAAAAGGAAAAAAAGTAGCCTCACAAATAAAATAATAATGATAAAAAAAAACTGCATAGACCAAAAGTTTGAAAAAAGTAACTATAAGGAAAAAAATAAATAAAAAAGAAATATCCGTCTGAAATTTTTATAAAGGTGTACTGCCCAGAATTTTGAAAAGCGTACTGCCTGAAGATTTTAAAAGTGTATTGCGTAGAAATAAAAAAAAAAAAAAGAATATTGCTTAAGTTTGCTGTTGTGGTTGTATTAGTGGTAATAAAAAATAAAAATAAAAAAAATAAATACAGTGGAAAGAAAAGTAGAAGAAAGAATGAAATAAATAAAAAAAAGAAGGAAAAAATTAATAAAAGAAAATAAGAGATTAAGTTCGAGAGAAAAAAAGAAGAGAATATATATAATGCAAAAATGAGAAAACGAACAAGAAAGAAACACAATAAATAGGAAACAAAAGGAAAAATAAGAAAAGCGAAATTGGAATATACAGAATGAGAATATATGAAGATTTGCAAGAAAAAAAAATATAGCGAAGGAAAATAGATAAAGGGAATAAAAATAAATATAATAAATAAAAAATAGAGAAGAAAATAAATACAAAATAAAGATAAGTAAAGGAAAAAATATGCTTAGAGAAAAAGAAAAAAAAAGTGAAAGGAAACGAGAAAACTAGAAAAAAAAAACAAAAGAAAGAAAATAAAATAAAAAAAAAACAAATTAAATGGTTGTAATAAGGAAAATAACGAAAAAAGTAAATAGATACACAAATCCTACAAAATAAATAGATAAATAAATAGAAATAATAGCAAAACTTGTATATAAAATAGTCAATGTTATTTTTCGTATTTCGTATTATTTTGCAATACCAACACACGGGCCGAAATATGCAAGTCCCTCCTTAATTCGCTCACTAAGGCCCTGCTCTCCGTTTTCTATTGCTATATTTAACACTAGTCTAAACTGTAGGTGGGTGTTTGGTACCAGTGTGTGTGTGTGTGTGTGTGTGTTTCTTTCACCAAATCTCCATCGGTTACCATAGCAACGTGCAATCTGTCCTCCCATTGGCCAGTTCAAAAATCCTGCTAGCCAATCAGATCCATTTGAGCCGCTTATTCGACTTGACCCATTGCATTATCTACCACCCACTTAAATGTTCACGTAGACACACATCACCATCACAGTAGTTAGTTTCCCACACCAGTATTCACCCAAGGCCTTTTAGATTCACCCTCCCTCCACCCACAGTCCACCCTGGCTCCACCTACAGCGTGGTTATAAAGATTACCACGCGTTTCATTATAGACACCCCTCACGCAGCCCGCCATTCCCTACCCAGCTCTGTCAGTCTCCCTCTTCCTCTTTCATCTTCGTAATAATTCTTTTCTCTTCCTCCTCTCCTTCATCATACACCTACTATTCCTCTTTTCTTTCTTTTTTTTTTATTTATTATTATTTTACTTTAATTTGTGCGTGTCTAAATCCATCTTTAGTAGAGAAGATCGTGTTTTGAAAGGTGCTAATATGATTGTGAAAGCTTGTGTGTTGATAGTGATGATGAAGAAGAGAAAGAGAGAGAGAGAGAGAGAGAGAGAGAGAGAGAGAGATGATGATACTGTGATGATTATTGACTGAGTTATAATGATGGTGATAATGACGATGCTAATAGTGATGATAGATACAAACTTTTTATAATGATAGTGATGGAGACTGATAGTGATAGTAGAAGTATAATGATGTCAAGATGAAGATGGTATGTTTGTTATAATGATAGTGAAGATGGTGATGGTGATTTGAAGGTGAAGGTGATAGTGATGATGATTTGGATGATGATAGTGAGAGAAAATGATGATGCGAGTTTCTTTCGTAATGTAATAATGAGAATAGTGATGATGATGATGATAGTGAGGTTGATGATGGTGACGGTAATTTTTGATAATGATGGAGATAAAAAATAGTGATGATGATGATGATGATGGTGGTGAAAATTGATGTTGTGATGATTGATGATGACGGAGACACATTATTGATGATGATGATGATGATGCTGGTGGTGGTGGTGCTGGTGGTGGTGGTGGTGGTGGTGACAGTAGGACGCAATGATGATGACAAAATTGGTGAAGACAAATTTTAATGATGAAGATGGCAGTTTTGATAATGAGGGAGATGAAATTGCTGCTGCTGACGATGATGATGATAGTGAAGATAGGAATTTTGATGATGATAGTGAAAATAACGATGAAGATGGAAACTTTCGATAATGATAGGAAGAACTGTGATAATGAAGGTGATGGTGAAGCTAGATAGATAATGATAGTAAAAAAAAGTCCTCTAGAATTAATAATAATACTAATAATGATGATGATGATGATAGAGAACCATAAATGATAACAACAACAACAACAACAACAACCATTAAATAAACAATACAATTTTGATAACGAGAACACATATTTAGATAACAAAGAGCGGCCAATTTCACGATAACAATTCTGGGATTATGATAGAAGATAGTTAAATAAAAGAAAAATAAATGATGGGATTGAGAGAAAATGCTTGTGTGTGTGTGTGTGGGGGGAGGGAAGAAGAGGGAGGAGGAGGAGGAGGAGGAGGAAAGGAAGATGATGAGTAGGAGTTAGAAGAAGAGGAAGAGGACAAGAAGAGATAAAAGTGAAGAAAACTGGAGGAGGGGGTGTGTGATAAAGAATAAAAGAGAAAGTAAAGAAGGAATGAAAACCATCTTCCTTTCATCCTTTCATCCTTCTTTCCTTCCTTCTCTTTCCTTCCTTCTCCAAAACATCTTTCCTCCTCTTTCCCTCCTCCTCCTCCTCCTCCTCCTCTTTTTCCAGTGATAAAATAGATGCATAACAAAAGATAATAAAAAGGAAAGCATTTTTAACTAATATTCCCACGCTATTTTCATATTAAACACTTACATACAGGGTGAGTCATAAAGTGTGGCGACTGAGGCAGGGGAGGACACGGGGACATGGTAACACTGCTGGACTGACGCTCTCTCTCCTTCATTTGTTGGTCCACACTCACTCCCGTCTTGTGTTGAAGTGTGAGGCAAACTAACACTATTTTCTATTAAGTGTAAGGTAGCGAGTTGTTTTCACTTAGATCATGTGGTATTTAAAGGTTTTGGCGTGAATAGTGTATAGATATTGGTGTGAATAGTGTTTTGCCTCACCCTTCAAGACAAGACGGGAGGGAGTGTCGACCAATCAGCGAGTGAGCGAGTTTGACCAATCAGCGAGTGAGCGAGTTAGTGAGTGACTGAAAGCATGTCATTGGCAGTAGTAATAGTAGTAGTGGTAGTAGTAGTAGTAGTAGTAGTAGTAGTAGTAGACCAGCCAATGAGAGCGTCAGTCGAGCAGTGTTACCATCTCCCCTGCTTCACTGCCACACACTTCATGACACACCCTGTATAGCTGTGTTAAATACATATCGTGTATGGTACTTGTCTGAGTGTGTGTGTGTGTGTGTGTGTGTGTGTGTGTGTCAGTAGGGAATTAATTTAAATATCTTATTAGGAAATTAATTTAAATATCTCTTCACATGTCTCTGTGTATGTATGTATGTACGTAAACAAGAATACCCTCCTATGTACGTAAACCTCATGTACGTATGCCTCATGTACGTATAGATGTGTATGTACGTCAAATCCATGTATACCTTTAAGAATACATACATACAGTGTTAGACAGACAGACAGACAGACAGATATAATTTAAAGATTCGTAAAGTTAGAGAATTTGTAAGTGGCATTGAAAAGTGAGTGAAGTGAAGTCGTAATGTGATTATAAGTAAAGAGTTTGTTAAGTAAAGAGTCTT
>NW_026973667.1:1877500-1882500 GCF_035594125.1 Scylla paramamosain
AGCAGCCCAACATTCGCAGCCTCTAGTACCAGTCCCTCTGCCGCCTCAGCCAGCCTCCCCACTGCTGCTGCATTAACACTCTCGGGGCTTAGTGGTGCTGGCGGCCTGGCAGTGCTAGTGAGGGTGACAAGAACAAGCATACAAGGAGGAAATAATAACTTACAGCCGTCATTGGGGAATCAATAGGAGCCGCCATCAGCTGACTGAGGTAAACAAACTGACGGACAAACTTCCACGGGAGACTGTAGCAATATTTATTTTTAAGTCATCTCTGGCTTATATTTGTATTAAGAAATATATATACATTTCCAGTTCTGTCTAAATACATATATATATTTCTAATTGTAAATGTCAGATTCAATTCATTGGCGGCAAGACAAAATAATTGCAGGGTCAGTCTCCATTTCGGGATAATTTCATGGCTAACTATTTTCTAGAAGTTTCTAAATAAAATAGAACATATAATTATTTGAAAAAAAAAAGTGAAATTGAATAATTTGATCCATCTGAATAAGAAATCTAATTGACTTGAAACCTAATATCATCCAAAATTGATATAATGTGATGGCCAGGATGCCACGATGCGTAGTGACGTGTGTACTGGAGGACTGATGGTTGCTGGTTGCTGTGTGTGTGTGTGCGTGTGTGTGTGTGTGTGTGTGTCATATCACTATTCCTCTGTTAGCAGAAGTGAAATGTTCCATGATTTATTATCATTTGCGAGAAAACGATAGGCGTCTTCAGTTCTCCACAAGCGCCTCTCAGTCACAGCCATTTTCCAAGGCATTCCATTCGCTTGCGGTGCGGGGCAGTTGTAAGGTTGCGAGGCTCACGGGGAACCCTTTCGCAAAAATAAAGAGGGCAGCGCGGTACATTTTTCCGGTCTATGAGAATAAAATACACTCACCTATGATGACTGCAGGCTGTACCTCTGAATCTACGCACACGATGCTCTCGGAAATATTCTCATTGTGATCCCCACTCACAACATATCAGCGTTGACTCAGCCTTGACTAACCTAACCCAGCCTGAAGCAGTCCAGCGTGTTAAGGAGTGTTTGGCACCTACTCTCCCACACTTCGGAAATATGCCAGCGGGGCGGAGCAAAAGAGCCATTTTCGGCCAGATATCTATTTATTTATTTTTTTTTTTCTTACATAAGAGGGTCACTAGCCAAGGAAAAAGAAAAAAAAGAAAACAATGAAGACAAGCCGATGTGCGGGTATTGTTTTCAGTCGAACGTTTAAGTGCGCAGTGTTATTTCCATTCAGTGAGCGTGGCACAGTCAAACCTCCCACGGCGTGCGTCATGCTGGCAGGGCAAGTAAAGGTGTCCGAATGGCCTTTCTGTCTTGGGCCACGACTTCACGCCATAATGCAGCGTGAGGTCATGACTGATACAACAATTTCACGCTAAAATATTCTGCAGAGTGGCTTGTATTTGCACAGGTGATGAAGCAGGGCAGGTCTGAAGAAGCGATGCAGGGATGGAACGTGGCCTTACCATGGCGGATTCTGAGGACCTTGCTCGCACCTCTGTCAATGACCTGTGACCTGGATAACTGCTAGACCTGCTCCCTACGACCTTCCTCCCTTCCAGTGTCTCATGTCAATATTTAACGTGATTTCCAGTGTTTTTCAGGTATTTTGAGGTGTTTTCAGACTCAGGTAGGTGAAGGAGGAGGAAGAGGAAAGGAAAAAAGGAGGAGGAGAGATAAAGGAAGAATGGAGGAGGAGGAGGAGGAGGAGGGGAATTTTTAATTAAAGTCAAAACATTCACTTTATGAGCTGATTTCATCATTAGAAAAAATAAAATCATTTAACAAAAAAAATATTGTTATAAAAAGCTCTTTCGTTTATTTTTACGTACAGCCGAAAATGACGTTAAAAAAGCTGAAAAAAACATCTTGACTATTTACATTTCATAATATTACAAATCTCACCAATTTAATACAAAAAAATATCAAATAGAATAAAAAATCAGTATTTATTTCCAGCACGAGCCGAAGACGAAGTTGTGGCCACGAAGATTAAAATGGTCGACAGATGGCGGCTCCTGTCCTGGTAAATTTGTTCTTAGACACTCCAAGGCGACATTTTACGGCCCGTGCAGGTGAGTGCCACGTGATATAGAGCTGTTAACGCCATGTGCACCCTGAAATGACACACAATAAGGGTGATATAGGAAGACAAGAGGGGGCACTGGTTTCCATCCCTCTCCCTTCCCTTCTCCCCATTCTGTCATGATATTTGCCTCTCGGGGCCAGATGCAGGCTGAGATGAGAGCATGTGTGTTTTCATTCTCTTATCAGGCGTGGCAGAGTACACACAAGGCTGTAATCGGTGTGGCGGCTCCTGTGTGTGTCCGTCAGTGTGGAAGTTGCTTGGTGCTTCATATCTTATCCTTGCTGCCTCGTGTATGGGTCTCTAGGGCTGATACTACATCCACAGCGAGGTTGATCATCACTTGTCACCGTGAGTGTATGTAACGCATCACCAGTAGTCTTATCATCAATTATTTATCGAATATTTGTAATGGTGTGTAGCTTAGTGTGGCTGGCGATGCGTTTCTTAGGGAATGGCGTCCTGTTGGTGGCTCAGTATTCACTAACGCCTTGCTCTCACCACGACTAAAATGACACCCACTTTTACTTTAATTTCACTATCATCCCCTTTTTTTCGCAGATATATTCAGTTAACACTTCATATTCACCTTTTTCACTTCTTCCGACATCCTCTTCCCTAGCTGGGGTTGCGCTCGGCAGGTATGGAGTTGGTAACACTGAAATTCGTACTCAGCATTTCTTAAGGCCGCAGAGAGAAGTAGCCGGGTTTTCAATGGTGTTCCTCTTGATAACGTAAACATCTTGTCAGTCTATCACCAGAACTATAAAAACACTCCAAAAAACCCTTGTAGCTGCAACTATAAGCATTTGGGAAGCAGGAACAGTGAGAGAGCTAAGGGTTTCAATATACGGAGTTGTGTTTGTGATGGCTGACTGGCTGGCTGGCCCGTCTTGTGCAGCACGTCTGTCTCCCTCACTTGCTTTCTGAGTGTTGTTGATGGTACAGAATGAAAGGTATGCTTAATATATCTGGTGCTCTCTCTCTCTCTCTCTCTCTCTCTCTCTCTCTCTCTCTCTCTCTCTCTCTCTCTCTCTCTCTCTCTCTCTCTCCCCGTGGCAGGCAGCATTCACAGCCAAACTCCAGGCAGTTGGTAATATATTCATCTCGTTTATGTGCGTGTGTGTGTGTGTGTGTGTGTGTGTGTGTGTGTGTGTGTGTGTGTGTGTGTGTGTGAAGACAACTGCAGTATTTTGGCAATAGTTTATCAAAGTGCAAACCGAAATATTTTGTGTATTGTAATATTTTCACCAATACTGCAACTATCTTCCAGCCTCACCTAGCTAAACTAAACACACAGCTTATGCCAGCTTGAATGTAACTTAACCTAACATGACTCAGTAGATACAACTCTTTAACGTGAATGTTGCCTAACTCAATCCAACTTAGCCTAAATACATGCAACTTATATAATCGTGAATACCTAACCGAACCGAACCCAACCTAACCGTACCCAAACCTAACCTAACCTAACCTAACCGAACCGAACCCAGCCTAACGTAACCAAACCTAACCTAACCTAACCTAACCGAACCGAACCGAACCCAGCCTAACGTACCCAAACCTAACCTAACCTAACCTAACCGAACCGAACCCAGCCTAACGTAACCAAACCAAACCGAACCGAACCTAACCTAACCTAACCAAACATAACCTAACCGAACCAAACCTAACCTAACCTAACCGAACGTAACCCAACCTAAGCTAACCTAACCGAACCGAACCGAACCGAACCTAACCTAACCTAACTAACCTAACCTAACCGAACGTAACCTAACCTAACCTAACCGAACGTAACCGAACCTAACCTAACCGAACCGAACCTAACCTAATGTAACTAAATACATACAGTTTACATAACCTTGAATACCGAATCAAACGTAACCGAACTTCATTACCTATTAACTTCCGTGTAACCCAACTTAACCGAACTTAAATAATAAATTGGTGTAAACTTCAGTTACTTGCAATTTTGAACGTGACTGCAACTTAGATTCAAATTTATTCACTTGTGATGAGGAAAATTGAAGGAATGCGAAAGAATTGAAAGAAAAATAAGAAAAAGTCGAAGGAAAAGAAGGATGCGAAGAAGGAAGGAAGAAGGAAACAGAGAAATAATGATAATAATGATAATGATGATGCCTCTTTTTCATGTTTAATTGTTTGTTTGTTTGTTTGTTTGTTTGCTTTGTTTATACATTTCTTATTTGTTTTTTTGTTTGTTTTCTATTTTCTTTTTTTTTTCAGTTAAATTTTCTTCCTTGCTTTCCTTCCTTCCTTCCCTCCTTCCCTCCCTCCCTCCCTCCCTCCCTCCCTCCCTCCCTCCCTTCCTTCCTTCCTTCCTTCCTTCCTTCCTTCCTTCCTTCCTTCCTTCCTCTCCTCCTCTTCCTCCTCCTCCTCCTCCTCCTCCTCCTCCTCCTCCTCCTCCTCCTCCTCCTCCTCCTCCTCCTCATTTCCACCAAAATTAATGATAATAGGATCAGATTAATGCAATTGATTCCTCCTCCTCCTCCTCCTCCTCCTCCTCCTCCTCCTCCTCCTCCTCCTCCTCCTCCTCTTCCTCCTCCTTATTCTTGCTGACTCATGCATGGCCTATCTTCTCCTGCCTCTTCCTCTTCCTCTATCTCCTCTTCCTCTTTCGTATTATTATTATTATTATTATTATTATTATTATTATTATTATTATTATTATTATTATTATTATTATTATTATTGTTACTACTACTGCTACTACTACTACTACTACTACTACTACTACTACTACTACTACTACTACTACTACTACTACTACTACTACTACTATTGTTAATACTATTATAATCTCATTTTTCCTTGCCACTTTCAATTCTGGTCATTTCACTCATCTTTATTTTTAAC
>NW_026973667.1:1912500-1925000 GCF_035594125.1 Scylla paramamosain
AATTATAATAAATACAATTATATATAATATATGTAATTCTATATAATCTATTTAATTCCTTGGAGTGTAAGTAATTCCATGTAATTCTGGCAGTTTTAGTATCAGTTCCCACGAAACTGAGGATTATATTTGAAATTCTATATAATCTATGTAATCCCCTGTAATGTCAACGATATGTAATTCTGGCAGACGTACAATCACTTCCCGCAAAGCTATGAAAATTATATGTAATTCAATATAATCTATGTAATCTATGTAATTCACTGTAATATAAGTAATTGTATGTAATTCCTGCAGACTTACTACCAGTTCCCGCCGACCTACGAGGAAGCGCTGGCCAACTCACTCTCCCGCATGAGGGTCGCCGCCCCCGCCCCCCCAACAGCCAGCCAGGCCGCCCCCGCCCCTGCCATCACCCCCCCGCGGGGCCCCATCCTGCCCCCCAGCGTCACCTCCACGGGTAATGGGACACACACACACAGAGAGAGAGAGAGAGAGAGAGAGAGAGAGAATGGATATAATTATGAATACATACTACTACTACTACTACTACTACTACTACTACTACTACTACTACTACTACTACTACTACTACTACTACTACTACTACTACTACTACTACTACTACTACTACTAATAATGATAATAATAATAATAATAAGAGAGAGAGAGAGAGAGAGAGAGAGAGAGAGAGAGAGAGAGAGAGAGAGCACTTCACCTCACCTCACTACCTCATCCCACAGCGGCACTCTTGCCTGTCGGAGTGCTGACGAGCCGGCCGTCGCGCGTGTTGGAGGAGCAGGCGGCGGTGTTGGAGGCGCAGAGGGAGGCACAGAGAGAGGCACAGAGGCAGGCGAGACGGGAGGCACAGCTGGAGCAGGAGAGGGACATGGAACGCCAGAGAATCCGTGAACTACAGCTGGCACAGTACTGCGGGTGTGCCAAGTGCCAGGTGGGTGCTGGGGGCTGGCTGAGGTGAGGTGAAGTTACATTAGGTTAGGTTAAGGTAAGTTAGGTTTAGTTAGGTTAGGTTACAGTACATTAGGTTAGGTTAGGTTAGGTTACAGTACATTAGGTTAGGTTAGGTTTAGTTAGGTTAGGTTACAGTACATTAGGTTAGGTTAGGTTTAGTTAGGTTAGGTTACAGTACATTAGGTTAGGTTAGGTTAGGTTTAGTTAGGTTAGGTTACAGTACATTAGGTTAGGTTAGGTTTAGTTAGGTTAGGTTACAGTACATTAGGTTAGGTTAGGTTTAGTTAGGTTAGGTTACAGTACATTAGGTTAGGTTAGGTTTAGTTAGGTTAGGTTACAGTACATTAGGTTAGGTTAGGTTAGGTTTAGTTAGGTTAGGTTACAGTACATTAGGTTAGGTTAGGTTTAGTTAGGTTAGGTTACAGTACATTAGGTTAGGTTAGGTTTAGTTAGGTTAGGTTACAGTACATTAGGTTAGGTTAGGTTTAGTTAGGTTAGGTTACAGTACATTAGGTTAGGTTAGATTTAGTTAGGTTAGGTTACAGTACATTAGGTTAGGTTAGGTTAGGTTTAGTTAGGTTAGGTTACAGTACATTAGGTTAGGTTAGGGTTAGGTTCGATTCAGGATAGATTAAGTTAAGAAGATTGAAGAAGGAAAGGAATTTAAAGACTAGTGTAAATGAAAACTACAAATATATAATTATAACTACTACTACTGCTATGTTACTACTAATATTACTACTACTACTACTACCACTACTGCTACTACTACTACTACTAATAATAATAATAATGACAATAGTAATAACAACAGTAACATCCATACTATTACCACCTAAAGTACTACCCCTACTACTACTACTACTACTGTAAAAACCACCACCAGCACCACCACCACCACCACCACCACTACTAACTCCACTACCCCCACACAGAGCCTCTACTATAGCTACTACTATGAAGACTCAATGAATGATGGAGGCACCTTCCCCATGGAGACACAAGTGCTTATGCAAGAGGTGCTGACGGACGGCCTCGCGTTCTGCACCCTCATGTAGCGACGTCGAGTGGTTGAGGAGTGCAGGGGCGTGTTCGTCAAGGGAGGCACGGACAGGTGGAGGTGAAGTGATGTTAGCGGAAGGGAAAAAATGTGCTTTGAGAAGGAAGGTGAGGAAAAGCTTGCCTCATTTGTAAGGAAAATTGAGGAATGTAGCAGAAAAATGTGATGAGAAGGATTGTATTGGAAAATTTTTGCGTGTCTGGGGAAAATAGAGGAATGTAGAAGGAGAAATGTGTTTTAAGAAGGAAGATAAGGGGAAACTTGTCGTGTTTGTAAGGAAAGTGAAGGAATGTAGAGGATAAATGTGTCTAAAGGATAGTCAGGGAAAAATTTTCTCGTTTGTATGGAAAAATGAAGGAAATTTTGCGTCTCAGGAAAAATAAAGGAATACAGAGGAAAACTGTCTTGTTTGTGTGGAAAATAAAGGAAAATTTGTCTCGTTTGTATGGAAAATGAAGGAAAATATAAGAAAATGTGAGAAGAAGGAAAACAAGGGAAAATTTACTGTTTGCATAGAAAATGAACGAAATTTTGTGCTTCTCAGGAAATAAAGAGAAAACCAAGGAATATAAAATGAATCACAAAGGAATATAAAGGAAAAATTTTATTAGGAAAAATTGAAGAAAAAATAGCATAGTTAATGGAATCACATATACAAAGGAATCACAAAGGAATATAAAAAAAAACAAAGGAATCATCTTATGAATGGGGGAAAAAGGAAAATTGTGTTATTGGTAAAGGAATCAAGTTTAATCAAAGAAATATAAAGGAATCACAAAGGAACACAGAAAAATTGCTAATAGTGAAGGAATCGAGTTTAATCAAAGGAATATAAAGGAGTCACAAAGGAACTTAAAGGAAAATTGTGTTAAAAGTGAAAGAATCGAGTTTAATCAAAGGAATATAAAGGAATCTTAAAGGAAAAAATCGTGTTAAAAGTAATAGAATTGAGTTTAATCAAAGGAATCACAAAGGAACATAAAGGAACATTGTTAAAAGTAAAGGAATCAAGTTTAATTAAAGGAATGTAAAGGAATCACAAAGGAACATAAAGGAAAAATCGTGTTAAAAGTAATATAATCGAGTTTAATCAAAGGAACCACAAAGGAACATAAAGGAACATTGTTAAAAGTAAAGGAATCGAGTTTAATTAAAGGAACATCAAGAAAATTGTTAAAAGTAAAGGAGTCAAGTTTAATTAAAGGAATATAAGGGAACAGAAAAACTGTGTTAAATAGTAAAGGAATGAAGTTTAATTAAAGGAATATAAAAGGGGAACATTTCATTGGTGAAGGAATCGAGTTTTTATCAGTAAGAAAACCAAGAATAAGTTATATCAAATGAAAAAAAAAATAATAATAATATAAAGGAAGAACAAAGGAACATAGAGTGAAACGTGTCATTAAAATAGTGTCCCTCCTACATTTAAAAAAAAAAAAACGAAAAAAAAGAAAAGGAAAACTGCAATTATTTAGAAAACAAATAAAAAGGCATAATTTATAAAGGAAGTAAAGGATTATAAATGAAAAATAATATGACCTTAATGAGAATGAATATAAAGCACACCAGCAAAAGTAAAGAAGTAAACAAAGGAATAAGGGATAAGAAATATAAAAGATAAACAGGGAAATATAATAGAATCAAAGGAATAGAGGAAAATAACAAAGGAATATAAGGAATAAATAAAAATCCCTGTACTGCCATCACTAACGAACAAAAACAAGTAACAAATTAATATAAAGGACTAACGGAAGAATGTGGAGGAGAAACAGCAGCAATAAAGGAAGAACAAAGGAAGATAATAGAGAATAGAAATACAGAAAGAGAGAAATGAAGGAATGCAAAGGAATATAAAGGAAACAAAGGAATGAAAGAAACACAAAGGAAGAACAAACAAGCAAAAACTACTACTACTACTACTACTACTACTACTACTACTACTACTACTACTACTACTACTACCAATTTAGAGATTTAAGAGTGTTTATTGGTGTGAATGAAAAGTTGTGATGCAGAATGAATAAGAGAAGTGTCCTAAACATTCTGGGAAGAGGACAAAAGTAAATGAAGAGAGAAAATAAGAAAGAGAAAATGAATGAATGAGAAGGCTTGTAAATATTTTGTGATAGAAGAGACTGAATAAAAAAAAATGAGATGCAATGAAGGTTTGTAAAGTGTTCTGGAAGATTAGAAAGAAAAAAGTAAAAGAAAACTCAGTAAATTTTGATGTTTTGTGAGAATAGAAAAGATTGGAGGGAAATAAATAAAAGTTTTGTATTTTTGGGGGGGAGATAAGAAGTAAATTAAATAAAAAAAAAAGATACCTGGGAATGAATGAATGTTTGTGCAGAAAACATTCGGTCATATAGAAATAGATAAAAAAAAAAATTGAAACCTTGTTGATAGAAGGAAAAAAATTTTGAAAGTAAAAGAAAAAAAAAGAAAAAAATAAATAAAATGTTAATGAATTTTTGTGAATTGCTTGCACTAGGGAAATAAAAGCAAATACAAAAGATATAAACTAAATTAATTATATTGGAAGAACAGTAACAAATAATATGAAAATTGCAATTAATTTTTCCTCGGTACTTTCATGGACAAAACAAAAACCATGACAAACATTAACATTATTTTTTTTTTTTTTGTCTGAAGGAAATTGAAAGGTAAAATAAATAAATAAATAAAAGTGAGAGGGGAAAAGAGTATTGCACTTTTGTTTGTAAGTATTTTTGAATGTTGAAGTGACACCAAAGATATGAACTTCAAACTTTAGGAAATACTTGTGAAAGCGCCGCTGGAAGAAAGAGAGAAAGAGAGAGAGAGAGAGGATGTGTTTTTGACGGTGAAAGAAGAGATAACAATTTTTTTTGCAATTGATTGTGAAAAAGAAGATATAATAAACTTTTTCGCCAGTGAAAGAAACAAAAGATTAGATTTTTTTTTTGCCGGTGAAAGTGAAAAATTGCACGAACTTTTTGAAGGTGAAAGAAAGAAAATATATTAACAAACATTCCTTCTTAATGGTGAAAGAAAATATATAATAGATTTTATATAACGTTTTTGAAGTGCGACCATGGAGGAAAAAAAAAAAAAAAACAACAACGAAAAAAAAGGGTATTTGAAAATTATGTACGTATTGCAAAATGTCTCGGCCTGCGGGAACATTTGTGTGTTTGACTCAAAAAGGAAAAGAAAAAAAATAACATCGAATAATATACGTATTTTCAGTGTGTTTTTTGAATCTTAAAATTGAGCAAATACAAATGAAAGAAGAAAAAAGTCCACAGAAATTTACGGAAGCATTTACCATCATTCATTTGACTCGCAGACATTTAGCATTGAATGTTTCCAAATATTTCTGAGTCAAAAGTGTTACAAGGAAGGAAACACATCAGAAACTGTACATATTTCATGTCTACAAGTTTACACCAACCGTTACCAACACTCCCCTCACTTGTAAACATTTCATACCCAACTTGTATTATTGTTTCTGGGGATAAAAGCTAGAAAAAAAATGCATTAGGAACTGTATATATTTATCTTCGTGAAAACACACATGCACAAACATTTACGAGCATTCTCTTCACTTGTAAACACTTAACATTGAACTTCTAAATGTTTCTTAATATAAAAGTTTTGAAAGATGCATCAGAAATCTATGTATTTAACTATGAAGGCATACACAAACAGTTACTGACGCTGCTCACTTGCAAACATTTAATATTGAACTTATAAATGTTTCTGAGGCTCAACCTTTGGATAAAACCACCAGATATTGTACATATTTACCTCTCAAAGTTTAAAGGAACATTTATTCACATTTTACTAATAAACTTTCTTGTAAGAGACTGATATGAATTTATTTATTTATTTATTTGTTTATTTTTTTTTTAGTGTGTTTGAACCTCCAGCTTGAAATTGTGGAAATAGCAAGATGTGTCGCAGAAAATAATGTAACACTGGAATTGCTGAAGTGGAAAGAGAGATGTGTTTACTTCAGGTTGTCTCGGAAAATAATGAGGTAATGTTTATTTATCCACAAATTGCAAGCGAACGTTTAATCTAAAATCGGAAATGTTGGACTTTTCTTTTGACATAAATGGTGTTTGGGCTGAAAAAGAAAGTTGAATTTGAATAAACCAGCGTGTGAAGGAACAGCTGCACCAGTTTGAGTGACTCGGAAAACATTAAAAAGAAATGTGTTTGTACCTTGAAAATTGAGGAAAAAAATAAATAAAATAAATAAAATAAATAAATAAAAAAAACAAGATATAATTATATACCCTTCTGGGAAAAAAAAAAAAAAATGTACAATGGTTCCCACACTGAACTCGAAAACATGTGACATTGAGGTTTTCTAAATGTGTCTGCACCTTCAAGATTGAAAAAAAAAAAAAAATAATAATAATAATGAAAACGAAAAGTGTGCGCATTTGACACACTCAAGAATTAAAAATAAAAAATAAAAAAAGTAAAAATAGAAAAAACATCAAAAGGAACCATTCCCCATATTGAACTTAATCGAATACATTTGCTATTGACCTTTCCTGAACGTCTGTAAAGGTTAACGTAAACAGAAAACAAAACAGAAAAAGTTGTAAATATTTCACATCCTCGAGAAAAAAGATACATATGGAATATTTACCCACACTGAACTTAGAAAACTATTAAATACGAACTTTCCTAATTGCGTTTGTACCTCGTAAGTTTGAAAAAAAAAATGGTTGTAAATATTTCACAGCGTCAAGAAAATAATAAACCTAACGCGCATTGTAAACATTCACCCACATTGAACTTGAAAAAACTTAAATATAAACTTCATGAACGTTTGTAAAGGCTGAAGTGGAAAGTTGTAAATATTTCACAGCCTCTGGGAAGGAAAATAAGATAAATAAATAAATAAACAATTATATACGGTATAATATTCACTGGGACATGTATTCACCTTGAACTTACAACACTATTTTGATCTTCCCTAGATACATTCATGCCTCGACATTTGAGAGAAAAAAAAAAGAAAATTAATTGTAAATATTTCACAGCCTCGGGAGAAAAAATGTAAGGAAAAACTCTATATAAGCACGTTTCCCTCAACACTGAACTTACAAAACTACAATGAACGTTTTTAAATGTGTGTGTGAAGACTGAGGTTAAGAACAGAACTTGAATTATCACATGTAAATACTCCCGTGAACTTTAATGAATGCGTGAAGCTTCAACTTAAAAAAAAGAAGAAGAAGAAGAAGAAGAGCAGTGATAAGATGTAAATATTTCCACGTGTTTTTGAAAGTCTCCGGCAACACACCGCCACGCTTCACTTACTGTTCCTCTTCGTGTTGAATGTCTGTCTGTCCTCCATGCAACGTGTCCACGGCACTCCATACCCACGCCACTGCACCCACACCCACCTCAAGGCATTCAAACCCATATGAAGGCATTTAAACCTACCACAAAACATTTAAACTTGTCTGAAAGCATTTAAACCGATAACAGAGGCATTTAGATTTTTTCAAGGCATTTTTTTTTTCATCAAAGAGGCATTTAACCCTGTCTGAAGGCATTTAAACTTGTCTGAAAGCATTTAAACTTACCACAAAGCATTTAAACTTACCACAAAGCATTTAAACTCATAAAAGAGGCATTTAATTTTTTTTTTCAAGGCATTTTTTCCTGTCAGACATTTAACCTTATCTGAAGGATTTTAAACTTATCTAAAGGCATTTAAACTTATCTGAAGGCATTTAAACTTATCTGAAGGCATTTAAACGTATCTGAAGGCATTTAAACTTGTGTGAATCTGTAATAGGGACATTTTAATCTCTGAAGGCATTTAAACTTAAGCAATTAAATATGTCTAAAAGCATTTAAACTTACATGAAGGCATTTAAACCTGTCACAAAAGCATTTCAATCTAAAAGAGTGTTTATACTAATTCGAATTGGATTTTAATATGATTGGAATGCACTGAAAACCTAAAAAAATCAAGAGTTTCTTTTTGCTGGGTCAGTCAGTGAGTCAGTGAGTCAGTCAGTCAGTCAGTCAGTCAGTCAGTCAGCTGTGTGTCGTAATGATCAGCTTCATTCCTTACCATCCATTCAGTTAGTGAGTCAGTAAAGAGGTGGAGTGGCTAACTGGCATGTTTTTCCTCACAATCAGTCAAGATGTCAGCCAGTCAGTCAGTCAGTCAGTCAGTCAGTCAGTCAGTCAGTTAGTTAGCTAGTTAGTCAAGCATAACTGTCTGGTCTGACTTGTATCGGCCAGTCAGTCAGCTAGTCAGTCAGTCAGTCAGTCAGTCAGTCAGTCAGTCAGTCAGTCAGTCAGCCAGCCAGTCAGTCAGTCAGTCAGTCAGTCAGTCAGCCAGTCAGTCAGTCAGTCAGCCAGCCAGCCAGTCAGTCAGTCAGTCAGCCAGTCAGTCAGTCAGTTAGTTAGTCAAGCATAACTGGTCTGATTTGTATCTCAGTCAGTCAGTCAGTCAGTCAGCCAGCCAGTCAGTCAGTCAGTCAGTCAGTCAGTCAGTCAGTCAGTCAGCCAGTCAGTCAGTCAGTCAGTCAGTCAGCCAGCCAGCCAGTTAGTCAGTCAGTCAGTCAGTCAGTCAGTCAGTCAGTCAGTCAGTCAAGCATAACTGGTCTGATTTGTATCTCGGCCAGTCAGTCAGCCAGTCAGTCAGTCAAGGATTGTGATAACTGAGACTCAATTTTTCTCAATCAGCCAGTCAGTCAGCCAGTCAGCCAGTCAGTTAGTCAATCATAAGTAGTGATTCCTGACTGACATTTTTCTCGCCCAAGTAGCCAGCCAGCCAGCCAGCCAGCCAACCAGTCAGTCAGTCAGTCAGGTGGAGTGGCAAGCTGGCTTCTGCTCTGACCCCTCCCTCTCCCTCCCCCTTACGCCCTTCAAAGATAACACTGCCCTATCTCACTACTCTAATATAAAACTGTATAGGCCATTGTGAAAAAGAAGCAGAAAATACACAAATAACGAAGGAAAATGATGAGGAAGAGAATAGACTAGAACAAAATAGCATTAAAGGAGAGAAATAGATGTTTGTATGCGTGTGTATGTATGTATGTACGTGTGTATGTATGTGTGTATGTATGTATGCAACGTTTTTGATTTTTGCATCCAATTTTCTATGAGACTCGTGTGTATACGTACATAGATTAAAACGGTCATGTGTACGTATTAAACACACATGCACATGGTTTATCTCTTGTTCGTAAGTCGGAGGATGTACACGCACATACGAACAAACTTAATAATGCACTGAAAAAAAAAACAAATAAAAAAAAAACAGGAATATTTCAGTTATTAGCAAGTCGCAGTATAGTTTAGTTCCCCCTGTTATTCCAGCAGTCCCCCCCCCCTCCACCAGTACTCCGTTTTCTATCAGTGTTCGCTAATTAATGGTAAGGGGGTGTTGTCTGTGGCGTTTATACTGTTACTAATACTATTACTACTTCACCTGCTGTAGTTATCCTCTGGTGATGGCCTGACAGAGAGAGAGAGAAAAGAAAACGGATTATACTGGAGAGGAAAGAGAGAGAGAGTGTGTGTGTGTGTAATAGAACAGTCTTGTATAGTGTAGACCAAAATTCTGTACTGAGCCACACCTGGTCGTATTGTGTTAGTCTTGGTCGGTGGGACTGAAAGGAACTTATTCTGCAACACGCCTGCGCCGCAACTTCACTACATTGCAAAGGCTCTAGTTGAAGTGACGTGGGTTTTCAAGGGTGTTTTTACGGTTCTAGTGACAGATTAACAAGATTTCTACATTCCAAAGGCTCTAGTTGAAGTGACGTGGGTTTTCAAGGGTGTTTTTACGGTTCCAGTGACAGATTAACAAGATTTCTACATTCCAAAGGCTCTAGTTGAAGTGACGCGGGTTTTCAAGGGTGTTTTTACGGTTCCAGTGACAGATTAACAAGATTTCTACATTCCAAAGGCTCTAGTTGAAGTGACGCGGGTTTTCAAGGGTGTTTTTACGGTTCTAGTGACAGATTAACAAGATTTCTACATTCCAAAGTCTTTAGTTGAAGTGATGCGGGTTTTTAAGAATATTTTTACGGTTCCAGTGACAGATTAACAAGATTTCTACATTCCAAAGGCTCTAGTTGAAGTGACGCGGGTTTTCAAGGGTGTTTTTACGGTTCCAGTGACAGATTAACAAGATTTCTACATTCCAAAGGCTCTAGTTGAAGTGACGCGGGTTTTCAAAGGTGTTTTTACGGTTCTAGTGACAGATTAACAAGATTTCTACATTCCAAAGGTTCTAGTTGAAGTGACGCGGGTTTTTAAGAATGTTTTTACGGTTCTAGTGACAGATTAACAAGATTTCTACACTCCAAAGTCTCTAGTTGAAGTGACGCGGGTTTTCAAGGGTGTTTTTACGGCTCTAGTGACAGATTAACAAGATTTCTACATTCCAAAGTCTTTAGTTGAAGTGATGCGGGTTTTTAAGAATATTTTTACGGTTCCAGTGACAGATTAACAAGATTTCTACATTCCAAAGGCTCTAGTTGAAGTGACGCGGGTTTTCAAGGGTGTTTTTACGGTTCTAGTGACAGATTAACAAGATTTCTACATTCCAAAGGCTCTAGTTGAAGTGACGCGGGTTTTTAAGGGTGTTTTTAAGGTTCCAGTGACAGATTAACAAGATTTCTACATTCCAAAGGCTCTAGTTGAAGTGACGCGGGTTTTTAAGAATGTTTTTACGGTTCTAGTGACAGATTAACAAGATTCCAACATTCCAAATTTCTGAAGTGAAATGGATTTAATAATGATGACAATAAAAAAAAAAAAAAAAAAACTAATCAAATCAAACGTAAAAGATTCAATAACTGTGACAAATAATGAAGACTGACTGGAAATAATAATAATGATAATAATAATAATAATAATAATAATAATAATAATAATAATAATAATAACAGTGAACAACAGACAGGTACGCGAGGCCACACCAAAGGGTTATACAACAGGTGAACTTTGCAGGTGAAAATGAAAAAAATATGTAGGAACTTAGTAAATGTTGTGAGAATTTTTTTTTTATTAACTTTTTTTCTCTTTTCCTCTGTGGTTCATATTGAATCACTGTGTGTGTGTGTGTGTGTGTGTGTGTGTGTGTGTGTGTGTGTTGTCTATCCCACCGCTGCCACCAATGTTTGCCAGCGAAATAGGTGTGTGTGTGTGTGTGTGTGTGTGTGTGTGTGTACGCTTATGCCCCATGTACGTACGTATGCTTGATACATGCCAAAGTTATACCATAAATGAATAATAAATAAAAAAAAATGAATAAAAGTATACCTAACTGTAGTCGTTAACTAAAAAAAAATATATAAATAAACAAATAAATAAATAAAAAAAATAAAGCATGTGAATCAAAATTTAGTCTTTTATTTTATTTATTTTATTTTTTTTGTTTTCATTTTTTGAGCTTTTTTTTTTTTTGCATAGAATTAATTCATATAAAACTGCAATGGCTCAAGATTTTAGAAGCAAACAATAAAAAAAAAAAATGTAGATGAATAGACGAGAGAGAGAGAGAGAGAGAGAGAGAGAGAGAGATTTGTACAGAGTGAGTGGAGGAAAGGAAAGGAGAATAATGATAAAAGTAGGAGATATGATAAATGAATAACAATTTTCTACACTTATGTCCAGTTTTATTATTTTTTTTTTCATTATTCATTTCATTCATTAATATTTTCATTCAGTCGTTCATCAATTTTTTTTTTATTTTTCTCTTCCATCTTATCTCTATTTATTCCCTCTTTCTTATTTTTTTTATGTTTTCCTTATCTCTGTCTTTCTTCTTTACTCTCCTCTTTTAATTCGTGTCTTTCATTCATTCTCCTCATTGCTTCAACAACGACATTAATTAATTCACTTGGTTAATTCATTTGTTCATGCATTAAATTTTCGTAACATTTGACAGATGACAAAAAATAAATAAATAAAATAAATGAATAATAATAATAATAATAATAATAATTCGTATACTTTTTTTTTCATTTATTTATTTATTTTGACCAGTGTCTCTCTTATATATTCACGTTTACAGCCTTTTTAGTTCACATATGATAAAAAAAAAAAAAAAAAATGAAAAAAAAAATTATCTCTAGTGAAAACCTGGACCTGTGAAACGAAATAATACTCCCTTGTGAAAACCTGGATCTGTGAAACGAAACGATGTAAGGCAATCAGACGCAAAAGAATATGTATATAAAAAAAAAAGGAAAAGAAACTATATTCAGTTATGTAAACCTGAATGTAAAGAAAAAAAGAAAACGAAAGATTAGTCCAAATGAAAACCTGAATTAAAAAAAAAAAAAAAATCGAAAATACACCATAATGAAAACCTGAAAATAGAAAACGAAAAAGTACCCCAAGTGAAAACCAGGATTTATGAAACGGAATTATTATTATTATTATTATTATTATTATTATTATTATTATTATTTCTTTTATAATATAT
>NW_026973667.1:1927500-1930000 GCF_035594125.1 Scylla paramamosain
TGTGGTATAGAAGAAATATTTGATAAAAACAATGAGAAAACAAAAAAAAACAAATAATTAAACACCGAATAAAAGAAATGCAAACAGAAAATTGATAAAAAGGAAGAAGGAAAGGAAGAAAATAGTTGAATAGTGAACAAATTAATAAACAGAGGAATAGGAGAAAAAAGGATTAGAGAAAAGAAGGAAGGAAGAAGAGAAGGAAGATGATAATATTGATGTGAAAGAGAGAAAAAGAAGAAAAAGAAAGAGAGAAAGGAAAAAAATAAATGCACTTGATAACAGAAGGAGGAGAAGGAGAAAGAAGTAAAGGAAGGAAGTGAGAGAGAGAGAGAGAAAAAATGAAAAAGGAAAAGAGAGAGAGAAAAAAATAAAGAAAATTAAAATTGAAACGAACGAAAAAAGAGAAAAACAAAGAAACATTAACAAGTAAACAAGAATAAAGAGAAAAAATAAGTAAAAGAGAGAGAGAGAGAGAGAGAGAGAGAGAGAGAGAGAGAGAGAGAGAGAGAGAGAGAGAGAGAGACAACAACACAAACAAACATAAACAACACTAAAAAATAAGAAATAAACAAAAAAATGACCACTACCTCCACCACCACCTCCTCCATCATCTCCTCCTCCTCCTCCTCCTCCTCCTCCTCTTCCCACCACCCTCCTCCATGTACCTGTAGGTTACGACGAAAACAAAGATTCTTGGCAATTCTTAGCCTCTCTTCAGCCTTCTCTCTCTTCCTCCTTATCTTGCACGCTTCCTCCTCCTCCTCCTCCTCCTCCTCCATCACCTCCTCCTCCTACGCCTTCCAGGAGAGAGAAGGAGCGAAGGAGTTGCCGGACAGGTCTCAATATGTAAAGGAAACCATAAATTTTAATCCTAACCCGATTTTAGTGATGGGAAAAATTTTGACTCCAGCCAGCTACCTGACGGAGGGGGGGCAGGTTAGAAGGGTGCTCATTGGAGGAAAGGAGGGGGTGATGGAGGAGGGGGAGGGGAGGGAGGAAGGAATGGAGGAAAAGGAGGAGAGAAGTGGAGAAAGGTGGGAGAAAGATAGGAGATATGTGTGGAATGAAGGAGAGAGGGAGAGGAAAGGTGAAGGAGAGGAGAGAGAAGAGATAAGAAGAGGAATAAAGATAGAAAGGGGAGAAGATGATGAAGAAGAAGAAGAAGAAGAAGACATAAAACAAATTAATGCAGAAAGAGAAGAGGAGGAAGTGAGAAAACAAATAAAGACAGAAAGAGAAGAAGAAGAAGAAAGAGAAAGAGACCCAAGAAAACAGATGAGGAAAGAAAGAGGAAACAAGAAGAAACACAAAGAAGATGATAATAATAATAATAATGACCCAGACGACCCCCCCCTCCCCCTCCACCCGCTAGCCTACTCCCCCCCTCCGCCCCCACGCCCCAGCCACCCCCCACTACTACTCAGCCTGGACTACTCTCGGCAGCCATACTATCCGTGGAGGACTACTACTGATGAGTGTGCCAACTATGCCACCAGGTACATGTGTGGCACTGTCTGGCACTGTCTGTCTGGCACTGTTTGTCTGGCACTGTTTGTCTGGCACTGTTTGTCTGGCACTGTTTGTCTGGCACTGTCTGGTACTATTTGTCTGGCACTGTTTGTCTGGCACTGTTTGTCTGGCACTGTTTGTCTGGTACTGTTTGTCTGGCACTGTCTGGTACTGTCTGTCTGGCACTGTTTGTCTGGTACTGTTTGTCTGGCACTGTCTGGTACTGTTTGTCTGGCACTGTCTGGCACTGTTTGTCTGGCACTGTTTGTCTGGCACTGTTTGTCTGGTACTGTTTGTCTGGCACTGTCTGGTACTGTTTGTCTGGCACTGTTTGTCTGGTACTGTTTGTCTGGCACTGTCTGGTACTGTTTGTCTGGCACTGTTTGTCTGGTACTGTTTATCTGGCACTGTCTGGTACTGTTTGTCTGGCACTGTTTGTCTGGCACTGTTTGTCTGGCACTGTTTGTCTGGCACTGTTTGTCTGGCACTGTCTGGTACTGTTTGTCTGGCACTGTTTGTCTGGCACTGTTTGTCTGGCACTGTTTGTCTGGCACTGTCTGGTACTGTTTGTCTGGCACTGTTTGTCTGGCACTGTCTGGTACTGTTTGTCTGGCACTGTCTGGTACTGTTTGTCTGGCACTGTTTGTCTGGTACTGTTTGTCTGGCACTGTCTGGTACTGTTTGTCTGGTACTGTTTGTCTGGCACTGTTTGTCTGGCACTGTCTGGTACTGTTTGTCTGGCACTGTTTGTCTGGTACTGTTTGTCTGGCACTGTCTGGTACTGTTTGTCTGGTACTGTTTGTCTGGCACTGTTTGTCTGGCACTGTCTGGTACTGTTTGTCTGGCACTGTTTGTCTGGTACTGTTTGTCTGGCACTGTCTGGTACTGTTTGTCTGGTACTGTTTGTCTGGCACTGTTTGTCTGGCACTGTTTGTCTGGCACTGTTTGTCTGGCACTGTTTGTCTGGTACTGTTTGTCTGGCACTGTT
>NW_026973667.1:1940000-1952500 GCF_035594125.1 Scylla paramamosain
CATAACCTAACCTAACCTAACCTAACCTAACCTAGCATAACCTAACCTAACCTAACCTAGCATAACCTAACCTAACCTAGCATAACCTAGCATAACCTAACCTAAAGTAGCATAACCTAACCTAATCCAGCTTAAGGGGGGGATCCGCCTTAATATTTTGAAATTTGGGTGAAAAATATCGGTTTTCTGTTCTAAAGCCAGGCAACACCGTGTATCCATCTACTATCGAATGGTGAAGTCCTTTTTTCTCTACCGCATTTTTAAAGGGCCTAGCGAGCAGCCTTTTAAATGTCTATTAAATGTCCGTGACGCGCTGGTAAAGGAGGAGTATGCATGTTGTTTTTTTTTTCTTTTACGCTCGAAATAACTATTTTATGAAGAAATAATGAAGTGAAAACACATCCTCATACATCAGGCATCCTCCCGGCCACGAGGCAGCCAGACCCACGCAGCACGCCTCCCAGCCACCAGCAGAGAGAGGAGAGAGGCTGCAAGGGTGGTACGCGCTGCTACTTCTGCTTATATTGCACTTATCCATGCCTTTTTTGAAGATCTACTTCTGAATTCTGCCACAGACATGCCTAAGCTGAAGAGGAGAGTACTTCAGAGTAGAAGAGCCAGGAGATTGGGCAGTGAGAGGAAGGATCGTGTGGATGACGCTGCCTCCCCGCCACCACCACCACCACCAGCACACACGACACCCGCCACAACGCAAGCTGCGCCACCCTCACCACCCCCACCACCACCATCACCACCCACACCTGCTGCTTCCACACCTGTTGGATCATCATCTGCTGCATCGTCATCTGCTACTTTCACACCTGCTGCATCGTCATCTGCTGCCTTCACACCTGCTGCATCGTCATCAACACCTGCTGCTGCCTTGTGTCGCGTGCCACGGACATTGACAAGGACTCAGCTCACATCCAGCCGCTTGCCTGATGTGACAGAAGATTATGATGAGAAATATATCATAACTGGAAGCCAGTTACGTGCTATGGTTGCTGGGCTCCAATGCAAGAAGCGAGGATGCAGGAAGGAGGTTGCAGTAACACCTGTTGCTAACAGATGGGACACCACCATCAGTGTTGATTGCCAGGAATGTGGTACTAATTATTGCCATGCACCACCTACAACATTCAAGCTGGCAGGTGGGGAGGAAAACCAGTATACAGAGGTAAACCTCCAACAAGTATACCACAGCCTTGTGACGGGTGAGGGTCTCTTATTGTAGTTTTACTTCACTTGGAACACGAAAAATCGGAAGGCAAACTTTGATCGCTGTTTTCTCAAAACCATGGTTTTTCACACACAAATGCTATCTCCTCCTTTAGTTTTTGTCCAATTTGGCTGAAATCTTGGGACAAAAATATTGAATGGTTGTAGAAAATTAATCCGATTCGAAAATTTAGATATAGGTAAAAACTTTTTTTTCAATGATTTTTTTACGTCTAGACTAGTACAAAAATAAAAAAAAATAAAAACATATATAAAAAAGAAGATTTTCAAAAATTTTGGATCGGATATATGAAGACATAGATGATGGGGTATTACTGTAAAAGTCACATTAAAATCGGTGAAGAATTGGCGATTCCTATAGAATTTGAAAATTGTCGAAAAAACTAAAAAAAATTCATAAAAATTTTTTTTTCACTCATATCCACACCAAATTTGGATATGATGATTAGCATAATGCTATGCATGTACTGTGTGAATTAGAAGAAATTCGCACTATTTCTTAAATATAGGCGGATCCCCCCCTTAACCTAACCAAATGAGGGACCTCAGTAATTATACCATCATGGCTTAGCAGTGTGAGGTGCTGACTTGAGTTGGTGGTGTGGTGTGGAGACCAGGGCGATGGAGGTGGGCACAGCTTGGCGGCTTCCTCGGTAAAAATGTGGCACCTGTTCTTTACGTCTGCTTGTCGCATCTTGGACATTGCTGTCGCTAAATATCCCACATGGTGACTTTTTTTCCTGCCAAATGCTGCCACTGTTTGCTTCTCCCTTCTCCCTCCACTGGCCAGCCATATTGACAAGTGACCGTGAGCCTCTATCAGAACGCCTGACGTGTCCCTGCAACAAATGAAGAGCATAACTCAGCCTACCGGGGAACGTTGTCACGAGTGGCAGCGTACGATTGGAGGGATCAGCTCTGTAGGTGCCATGAAATTCTAATATGCCGTTACCCACAAATCCCAACAATAAACAACACAAAACCATTTCATTGTTTACTCTTGACTGGTGCGGAGCTCGCTGGACTTAGAAAATGTTGAATTTCACCTCACTTGAATGCTGCTGCAGCCATACCAGACACGTGCCCCCAGTTTTTTTTACGTTTACGGCAAGGTCACCAAGCCTTCTACATGACATGAGTTTTGTGCTTGTATGTTACACAGACTTGATGTCCAGATTAACCGCAGAGCCGTCTTCTTCGGGGATGGTGGTGTTCCTCAAGGCCTCTGTCAGGAACTAGGTTTTCCAAAGTTTTCCAAATGTACGTTATAACATATCTTTCCTGACGTCGCTGGAGTGAACAAAGCTTCAGTTGATTGAGCCTTTCCCAGTAATTCAGGTTCTGGGCTCCTTGGATTCTGGTTGTGAATGGTCTCTGCGGTCAAGTGGTCACTATGAGTGAGGCAAATGTTTTCAGTTGTTGCTGCATAATCCCATTTTTGTCTTTGACACTTCCACACCCTATCCAATTTTCTTTCAAAATTCAACACTGATCTTGCATTCACCACAGAATCTGGGTATCTGGGTAACCTAACCTAACCTAACCTAACCTAACCTAACACAAGCTAACCTAACCTAACCTAACCTAACCTAACCTAACCTAACCTAACCTAACACAAGCTAACCTAACCTAACCTAACCTAACCTAACCTAACCTAACCTAACCTAACCTAACCTAACCTAACACAAGCTAACCTAACCTAACCTAACCTAACCTAACCTAACCTAACCTAACCTAAGCTAACCTAACCTAACCTAACCTAACACAAGCTAACCTAACCTAACCTAACCAAACCTAACACAAGCTAACCTAACCTAACCTAACCTAACCTGACCTAACCTAACCTAACCTAACCTAACCTAACCTGACCTGACCTAACCTAACCTAACCTAACCTAACCCACATTAACCTAACCTAACCAAACCTAAGCTAAGGTAAGCTAAGCTAAACATGTGAAGAGGAGTGATGAGTGAAGGTAAATTTGCAATGTTTGAATTGTGGCTGGTGCTACAAATGCCCAAGCAATAGATAGATAATAAATGATAACAATGAACAATTCCCACACTTTGCAGATGCCCCGTCCACAGAGAAACACACACATGCTTCACAAAATGCAATGAATTACATCATATGCTGTGAAATATGAGTCTGCCTCTATACAAGGCCACCAAGGCAACACACACACACACACACACTCTCTCTCTCTCTCTCTCTCTCTCTCTCTCTCTCTCTCTCTCTCTCTCTCTCTCTCTCTCTCTCTCTCTCTCTCTCTCTCTCTCAGCCCCATCATATTTGTAGTAGTAGTAGTAGTAGTAGTAGTAGTAGTAGTAGTAGTAGTAGTAGTAGTAGTAGTAAACAAGTCTGTATATCTGCCTTGCTTCTGGTAATACGTGTTGAGTCTCTACTTATTCACACACCTCACACACATCATGACCTCCCCTTCAGAGCGTCCCAGCACCGGGGCTTGGGGACACCAGCTGGGGACACCATTGTCATCCCCAAGAGGATCCAGCGCTCCCCCACTGACATCCTCCAGGTGTGTGGATGGGTGGATGGAAGAGAGAGAGAGAGAGAGAGAGAGAGAGAGAGAGAAGTGCTTGTATTTTTAAGTGTTTTCATTTCTTAGGTTTCCAGTAGACTGTAGTGAAGTTATTGTTGTTTTCAAAGGTGTGACAGGAAAGTTTTGAAAAGAATTTGTTTAACCTCTGCCTTCTTTCTCCTCCTCTCCTCCCATTGCTTTTACATCACTCAAAAGTCCTCTTTGTTTTTTCTTTGTACTACTACAACACCCTCTTGTTTCTTCTTTCCTCCTGTCATCTCTTCATCACTGAAAACTCTTCTTTTTTTCATTTTGTTTCTTCTCCTTTCCTCCTGTCATCTCTTCTTCATCACTGAAAATTCCTCTTCTTTTCTTTTCTTTTATCACAACACCCTCTCCTTTCTTCCCTCCCAATACTGTACTGTCTGGTCTGCATTTTTTTTTTTTTTCAGGAGGGACACCAGTCAAGGGCAGCAAAAATTCTATAATAAAAAAAAAAGACCCAGTGAGATGCCAATCCCCAAATAGTGTCCAAATTGGTAGTAAAAAATTGAAGGATAAGTGTTTTGAAACCTTTCTCGAAGGAATTCAAGTCATAGGAAGGTGGAAATACAGAAGCAGGCAGGGAGTTCCAGAGTTTACCAGAGAAAGGGATGAATGATTGAGAATACTGGTTAACTCTTGTGTTAGAGAGGTGGACAGAATAGTGGTGAGAGAGAGGTGTTGTGCAGTGAGGTCACAGGAGGAGAGGAGGCATGCAGTCAGCAAGATCAGAAGAGCAGTTAGCATGAAAATAGCGGTAGAAGACAGCTAGAGATGCAACATTGCAGCGATGAGAGAGAGGCTGAAGACAGTCAGTTAGAGGAGAGGAGTTGATGAGACGAAAAGCTTTTGATTGCATCCTGTCTAGAAGAGCAGTATGAGTGGAACCCTCCCAGACATGTGAAGCATACTCCATACATGGACAGATAGGGCTCCTATACAGAGTTAGTAGCTGGGGGGGGGGGTGAGAAAAACTGGCGGAGACGTCTCAGAACACCTAACTTCGTAGAAGCTGTTTTAGCTAGAGATGAGATGTGAAGTTTCCAGTTCAGATTATAAGTAAAGGACAGACCAAGGATGTTCAGTGTAGAAGAGGGGGACAATTGAGTGTCATTGAAGAAGAGGGGATAGTTGTCTGGAAGGTTGTGTCAAGTTGATAGATGGAGGAATTGAGTTTTTGAGGCATTGAACAATACCAAGTTTGCTCTGCCCCAATCAGAAATTTTAGAAAGATCAGAAGTCAAGCGTTCTGTGGCTTCCCTGCGTGAAATGTTTACCTCCTGAAGGGTTGGACATCTGTGAAAGGACGTGGAAAAGTGCAGGGTGGTATCATCAGCGTAGGAGTGGATAGAACAAGAAGTTTGGTTTAGATCATTGACGAATAATTGGAAGAGAGTGGGTGACAGGACAGAACCCTGAGGAACACCACTGTTAACAGATTTAGGAGTAGAACAGTGAAGAGAACAACATCTCAGTGGGCCTTTTATTTTTATTTTTTATTTTTTTCATTGGATTTTTTGTTGCCTTTGGCTAATGCCTCTCCCACATAAAAAAAAAATAAATAAATAAAAAGCTTGGCAGTGTGCTTGTTGGCTGTGGAGAGTGAGTGACTGAATAACCTGACCCTCTTCTTCCTCCTCCAGGCATTGGCTGGCACAGTGGGGCAGGACACCACAGGGCCACACTACAAGTACTCAGATGACCCATTCCTCAACCCTTACTCCAACCTAACCAAGAGGTCCTATGCTCTCTCAAAGGAGTCTGGTCGTAAGGCAGCTAGGTGGATCAGAGAGAAGTATCCTAGGTTGTTCAGTCACCGTCCGGACGACCCATTCATTGAGGTACGCTGTGTTCGCAAGGCTGTTTTTATGGTTCTGTAGTTTGAGAGCCTGCAGTGGAAGTTGGTGGGGTTTTCAAGGGTGCTTTCATGGTTCCAGTGATACTTTAACAGGTTGCAGTGGAAGTTATTGGGATTTTCAAGGGTGTTTTCATGGTTCCAGTGATAGTTTAACAGGCTGCAGTGGAAGTTATTGGGATTTTCAAGGGTGCTTTCATGGTTCCAGTGATAGTTTAACAGGCTGCAGTGGAAGTTATTGGGATTTTCAAGGGTGTTTTCATGGTTCCAGTGATAGTTTAACAGGCTGCAGTGGAAGTTATTGGGGTTTTCAAGGGTGTGTGTGTCTTTATATAAGAACTACCATTGACATAACTTCTATAAACAGAAAAAAACTTAATATAGCCCTTGTCAATGTATTTATGTATGTATATACGTATAACTTTATAATACCAAAACAAACTAAACATATCATTGCATTTGTGTGTGTGTGTGTGTGTGTGTGTGTGTGTGTGTGTGTAAGAATTATCATAAGCATATTCGAACAAACCAAACATTAATCTGTGTGTGTGTGTGTGTGTGTGTGTGTGTGTCAGCCTGCTAACCAACCTAATATTAATCATTGTGTGTGTGTGTGTGTGTGTGTGTGTGGCAGAGTTTCCAGCCCAAGCAGCAGTACCAGGAGGGGGAGCAGGTGGGGGTGGACACACTGGTGGGGGTGGTGGCCCGGGGGGAGGTGGCCAATGCCGTCACTGTGTACCATCTGTGTAAGAACCAGGGTGTAGGTGGGTGTACCTCTGTTTGTCTGTATATTTACCTAACCTGACCTCTCACACTCTCTCTTCCTAACCTAACTGTACCTGCCACTCTCTCTCTCTCTCTCTTGCCCACCTTCCTAACTTGACAGGTTAACCGTGTATTGGGTCACCAGTGTACCCAGCAGATGCTTGACACACTGCCTGCTGGTACATATGTGACCTGGATGGCCCTCTTGAAAAACTTTTGGAAACATGAGTATATAAACAATTAGTGTGTAAATTTGTGATTATTATGACTGTGCTAGTGTTGCAATGGTGACAGGTAATGAATGTATGAATAATGAAGTGACTAGTGCAGGTATGAGAGGAAAAACAAGCTTTCAATATACATGTAATCCTTGGTGACATTTTATTTCCATTGTAACAGTAATTGATTGTAAGGAAAACACCACTTGTAGCAAATAACATTAAAAATTAAATGTCCTGATTAATTAATGAAAACATTGCTTTCATAACGGAATATACAGTAATGGTGCAGATCAATATCCCTGACTCATAATGTTAGACTGTCCTACTATTAGCTTCATTGCCACATGTGTCACTGATCGCATGAGTCTTGTCTGCATTGACACATGAAATACAAAGGTGTAGCTGGCCATTACATTTGTTGCAGAAGGTACAAGCCCTAGTAGCCTTGTTTAAGACCACCTTGTATCCCTCACAGTGATATCTTCTCATAACATCCTCTGCATCGCTGTCTGGTGTCTTTTCTCCCACTGCTTCCTCAAGTCTGTTCTTTTTTTGCACTGGATAAACCACAGCTCTACCCTGATTTTGTAATTTGCTCAGGAATGGTTTTAGTCACATGGAAGTACTGACTCTCTCTCTCTCTCTCTCTCCTCCACAGCTCTCCCAGATGAACTGTTGCAAGACCTTCTGGAGCTGCTGTGCTTCTACAATGAGGAGGAGCAGGTGGATGTGGAGTGGGTGGAGGAGAGGTGGTACAGACAAGCCTCCACCACCACCAGGAAGACATGGAAGTGAGTGGAGGAAGAGAAGAGGAAGGAATAACAGGAGAGGAGGAAGACTAGGAGAAGTTGAAGAGGAAGAGGAGGAGGTGGTGGTAAAGGGAGAGGAGAAGAAGTGGAGGTGGAAAAGAAAGAAGAGGTGAAGTTGGAGGAGGAGTAGGAGGAGAAGTGGTGGTAGTTTGAGGAGGAAGAAGAAGAGGAGAAGGAGGATAAGGAAGTGGAAGAAGAGGAGGATTAGGAAAAAAAATGATACATAGGAATAAGTGGAGGAAGAGGAGGAGGAAGAAAGATTTGATAGAGGAGGAGGAAAGTTTTCTATCTCTTCCACACACACACACACACACACACACACACACACACACACACACACACACACACACACACACACACACACACACACACACACACACACACACACACACACACACACACAAATTAATTTATTGTTTCTTTATTTAGTTATTACATATTATTGCTATTATTATTATTATTATTATTATTATTATTATTATTATTATTATTATTATTATTACTATTATTTTTATTATTATTATTATTGTTATTGTTATTGCTATCTATATCAGTATTGTTAATTATTGTTATTTTCCTCATTGTGCATCAGGTTAGGTTAGGTTAGGTTAGGTTAGGTTAGGTTAGGAAATGTTAGGTTAGGTTAGGTTAGGGAATGTTAGGTTAGGTTAGGTTAGGTTAGGTTAGGAAATGTTAGGTTAGGTTAGGTTAGGAAATGTTAGGTTAGGTTAGGTTAGGGAATGTTAGGTTAGGTTGGGTTCACACTACAACCCTGAAAAAAGAAACATTTTAATATATTAACACCAAACAACTTACATACTTATTTACTTACAGGGACAACAGATTAGCAGAGGAGGTGTTTGCGTCACTCACCACCAGAGGGCCGGCTGCGTACTGTGCCCTCATCCGCGGCATGGCACAGTACCTGCAGGTGAGTGCCACAGTGCCAGGGGGTGAGGGAGAGTGTTAGGAGGGTAAGGAGGGTGCTGGGGGGGGGGTAAGCATATTTAACTATTCTCTCTCTCTCTCTCTCTCTCTCTCTCTCTCTCTCTCTCTCTCTCTCTCTCTCTCTCTCTCTCTCTCTCTCTCTCTCTCTCTCTCTCTCTCTCTCTCTCTCTCTCTCTCTCTCTCTCTCTCTCTCCTGCAGGTGGACAGGGCATGGCAGCTTTACCAGGAGTGTCGAGAGAAGGGCATCCCTCTTGACACAGGGACCCACAATGCACTCATACGGGTTGCGTCCTTCCTGCGTGATGCTTCTGACCTCCGTTGGCAACTGGTGCAGGTGTGTGTGTGTGTGTGTGTGAGGTCGCTTTTTTTTTTTTTTAGTTTTGTCACTAGTTTTTATCTTGTTATTATTTTCTTTGTTAATTTTTGCAACTTCTCTTAGCCTAGTTTGCACCTTTTTTTGTTTAGTTTTTCCTAGTGTTCAGTGAAGTGTGTGGTAGTTGTGTTGTGTGTGTGTGTGTGTGTGTGTGTGTGTGTGTGTGTGTGTGTGTGTGTGTGTGTGTGTGTGTGTGTGAATGGTGGTAGTAGCAGCAGCAGTAGTAGTGGTTAGGTTAGGTGTCTCCTCAACAAGTGTCTCCTCACTGATAAGTCTGACACACACGAGCTGCTGTGCTTCGTTGGTAACACCTGTGCTCTCGTCCTGCTGCAGTGCAAGATACTCACTGTTTGGCACTCGCTGCAGAAGTTGTACAGCGACATCCTCTACCACACCAGCCATCCTTGTGGGCACAGTGTTGTGGTGAGGGTGACACATCAGCTTGCATGGCATCATCCTCTGCACACAATTCATGAACAGTGCCCTGGCTGCTGGTAACAGGACGTTTTCCCCAATGGTGTATGGTTTCTAGAACTACACACCATTGGGAACCTCTGCTTTAAGTTACGTTAGGTAGTAGTAGTAGTAGTAGTAGTAGTATACAGGGTGTGTCAAGGAGTGTGTGGCAGTGAGGCGGGTGAGGACACAGACACACTAACACTGCCACACTCACTCCCTCCCTCTCTCTGTCCCAGGAGCTGCTGTGTACCATGGCAGAGAGGGATGTGCAGCCTGACCTGGGCACCCTCAATGCCACACTGGAGGCGCTGGCACAGGTGTCAGGCTGGAGGCAGGCACGGGACCTCAGTCTCAAGGTGAGGTGCTGGCTCTCTCTCTCTCTCTCTCTCTCATTCTTATTCTAATGGCCTTATTGTAATTATTATTATTGTTGTTGTTATTATTATTGTTGTTGTTGTTGTTGTTGTTGTTGTTGTTGTTGTTTATTATTATTATTATTATCATTATCATTATCATTATTATCATCTCCATTTTACATTTTTCACTTCTCTGTTTATTATCGGTGACCACAAACCACCAACACCACCGGTCCTAACAAGCCTGTGATGTAGCATGGCTTGTAATCGCACAATTTATTTACCATCCCCTTTATATAAACCTAACCTAATTCTCTCTCTCTCTCAGGTGCTGATGGAGTTTCACCAGCTGGGCATCAAACCTTCCCTGGCAACTTATTACTACCTCCTCCTCATTCACTGCAGGGACCGTACGTGTGGGAGAGAGAGAGAGAGAGAGAGAGAGAGAGAGAGAGAGAGAGAGAGAGAGAGAGAGAGAGAGAAGAGGGGAGGGTTGTATAGTCTAGTTTGTATGTGGGTATATCTGTGTGTGTTAACAGGTTAGGTTTGGTTAAGTTAGATTAGGTTTTGTTAGGTTAAGTTAGGTTAGTTTAGGTTAGGTTATTTTAGTTTGTGTTAGGTTAGGTTGAGTTAGGTTGGGTTAGGTTGGGTTAGGTTAGGCTAGGTTAGGTTAAGTTAGATGAAGTTAGATTAGGTTAGGTTAGATTAGGTCAGATTAATTAAGTTTACATAAGGTTAGGTAAGTAAGGTTAAGTTAGATCAAGTTACTAGGTTAGGTCAGATTGATTTACATAATGTAGGTTTGGCTAGGTCACGTCAAGATAGATTAGGTTAGGTCAGGTTAGGTTAGGTTAGGTTAGGTTAGGCTAGGTAATCCATCCCTTGCATCCTCAGGTGGACCAAGGAGTGACATTCTGGTGGGCATCCTGGACCAGCTGGAGGGACAGTCCTTCACCCTGCAGGACCCCAAGGACACCTCTTTCTTCGTCACCGCCATGGAGGTCGCCAGGAACCACCTCAAGGTACTGGTGGTGGTGGTGGTGTAGAGGTCCATCTTGCAACACTTCAGCACTGCAGCTCCACTACTTTTCCAAAGGCTCTAGTTGAAGTGACGTGGATTTTTAAGGGTGTTTTTGTGGTTCTAGTGACAGATTAACATGATTTCTACATTCCAAAGGCTCTAGTTGAAGTGACGTGGATTTTTAAGGGTGTTTTTGTGGTTCTAGTGACAGATTAACATGATTTCTACATTCCAAAGGCTCTAGTTGAAGTGACGTGGGTTTTTAAGGGTGTTTTTGTGGTTTTAGTGACAGATTAACATGATTTCTACATTCCAAAGGCTCTAGTTGAAGTGACGTGGGTTTTTAAGGGTGTTTTTGTGGTTCTAGTGACAGATTAACAAGATTTTTACATTCCAAAGGCTGTAGACCAGTGCTTCTCAACCTTTTTCTCTCCATCCCCCCTTCATGAATTCTCAACATTTGTATGGCTCCTCTTCATTTTCTCCCAAATCCCACCTCGACAAAAAGATAAAAAAAAAATAAATAAATAGTTGAATATATATGTACATACACATTTGTTACAATATTATGTAACTTAAAACTTTATTGCCAAAGTAATCAATTAAAAGTAGAAATTTTTCTTCTGCCCGGACAGACTGATGCAAGATTTTTTTATTCAGATTCTTAACATTATTTAGAAATGTTTGATTTGTAACAGCCCAACATGGCCCTTGTAAATTCTTGCCATGGCCCCAGGCTGAGAACCACTGCTCTAGTTCAAGCTACACAGGTTTTCAGGGATGTTGGTGTTAGTGACAGATTAACAAGATTTCAACATTATTAACAGGAGAAACACTCTTGAGAGCCCGGCTAGTCATCTCTGTGGCCTTGGAAAACAGTCGTGGTGAGAGAGCTGAGCGTTCCTGAATTGTGGCCACTGATATTGTTAGTGTTATTGTTTTTGTTATTGTTAGTGTTGTTACTCATTCATTACTGCCTGTTTCCTCTTTCCTCATCCTTTTTCTCCTCCTCCTTCTCCATCTTCTTCCTCCTCTCCTACTCAATCCTCACCTTCCACCACTCACTCTATCCTATCCATCCTCACATTCCTTCCTCCTCCACCTCCTCTGCCTCTTCCACAGAGTCTCAAAGTGGCGGAGAGAGTGGACTCGCTGCTTCACCTTGGCGACAACCACCTCTTCATTGGTGACTCTTACAAGGAGAGTGTGTATTAGTAAGTGTGTTTAGCTTGTTTTGTTTTTTACTAGAGTGTTTTTAAAAGGCTGCCAGGGCCCCCTCTCTCTGTGACAAGCTGTAGTGGAAATTACTGGGTTTTTCAAGATTTCAGTGGTAGTTTAACAGACTGCAGTGGAGTCATTAGGATTTTCAAGGGTGTTTTCATGGTTCTTTAGTTTAACAGGCTGCATTGGAAGTTATTAGGGTTTTCAAGGATGTTTTCATGGTTCCAGTGATAGTTTAACAGGCTGCAGTGGAAGTTATTAGGGTTTTCAAGGGTGTTTTCATGGTTCCTGTGAGAGTTTAACAGGCTGCAGTGGAAGTTATATTGGGGTTTTCAAGGGTGATAGTTTTAACAAAAAATGAAATTTATTGATTATTCTTCCTTGTTTTGATTCTTGTCTTGAGTAATAATTCTGTGTTAGGTATTAATTAATTTTGTGATTTTAATCTTTTCCCTCCTCCTCCTCCTCCTCCTCCTCCTCCAGTCGTCACTACTTTGCCCTGTCCTGCTCCTCTCTGCCCATTGATGAGTTTATGCAGGTATATGACAAGCTGGTGCCACACATCTACACACCTGAGCCCGGCATCATGCAGGTGTGTGTGTGTTTGTGTTGGTTTGTTTTTTGGTTTGTTTTTTGGTATGTATGAATCTAT
>NW_026973667.1:1955000-1957500 GCF_035594125.1 Scylla paramamosain
TCATGAGTTGTGTGTCATTAAGTTCACTCACTACATTCTGGATAAATAATTTCTGAGCTGGAGTTGTTGAGAAGCCATCTTGGTTGAAGGAGCACTTGTCACAAGCTGCCAAGACATCGTGGGCAAGTGTCTGGGAACGGCTTATTACATTTTACATTGATTCCTATGAGGAAAATTTCAAACAGCATTCAAAAACAAATTAAGCCCAAAAACCAAGGTTCCACTATTTATTTATTTATTTTATTTTATTTATTTATTTATTTATTTATTATTTTTATTTTTGTTTATTTATTTTTATTTTTTATTTTTATTTTTATTTATTTTTTTTTTTTGTGTGTGTTTATATATTAGACCTTTACTTGTGTGTGTGTGCAGGCTGTGGTGCTGTATGCGCAGGACGCCGGGCACCAGGAGACAGGCCAGATGGCACAGCAGGTTCACTCCAGCCTGCCCCTGTCAAACCAACACCTGGCCAAACTTGCCTCAGCACTCGGCAGGGATGTTTACCTGCCACATGACACCCCGGCCCCTGCCACCTAGAGAGAGAGAGAGTGGATTTCAAATTGTCAAGTTAAGTTTGTTTTTATTTGTTTTATGTATTATTTTATTTATTTTATTTTTTATTTTTTTGTTTGTGTAAATAGTTGGTCTTTTGTTCTTATGTAAGGTTTATTTATTGATTTGTTCATTATTATTTTTTTTGTTGTATTCATATTCTTTTTTTTTTTTTATATATTTGTTGATTCACCTTTTTGTATTGATAATGTTCCTTGTGTGTTTCCAAGCAATGTTTTCATTGATTTATTCATTTTGTCTTTTGAAATTCATACTTTTTATTGATATTTTTATTTCTGGATTGCCAATTAAGTTTTAACCTATTTATTTTATCTATTATTATTTTTTTGTTGTAAACTGAAATTGTCTTTTTTTTCCCTTCTTGCTTTGTCATCAGTTTTTATCCTATTATTATTTTCTTTGTTCATTTTTGCATCTTCTCTTATTCTAGTTTACATCTTTCTTTCTTCAGTTTTTTCTGTATTCCCTCCCATCGTGTTTTGAAGTGCACAGCAAACAAACACCATCTCCACCAAGACTCTTATCTAAACGAACAATATGGCATCGTACAATTCAAGTATAGTCTTGGTACAAATATATATATAGTGTGAGCTAAGTACATTTCACCACAAGACAGGAGGGAATGCATTAACCAACCAGCGAATGAGAGAGAGAGAGAGAGAGATGGAGAGAGAGCATCAATCAGGCAGTGTTACCATGTTTCTGTGTCCTCACCCAGTCACTGCTACATCCTTTTACTTGTATGTTGCATCACAGAACATCATAATTTTCACATCCTTACTGTTTGGTTAGTCTCTCAATGGCTAGATCTGTTATTAGCAACCACGTGGCATTGTAAATAGATCAGAGGGCCACACTGTACATGGATTAGAGGAATAAAGCATTGGTATTGTACAGAGCATTGGAATATTCACTACAACCTTGCCTTCCTGACTGAGAGAGAGAAATGTGCTTAGTTGTAGGGAGTGAAATGATAAGGATGTGCGGTTAGTGATTATTTCGTGCTTGGTGTGTGGGGTTGTGTTCATGTGTTCTGGCAGTGTTGCAGCCTTAGCAGTGGTCGATATCAGTGTCTCAGTTTGTTTCTCCATGTGAATTTACTGTGTTAGTGAGTGTTTTGTGTGTTGTGGCAGTGTTGCATCCTTAGCAGTGGTCTGAACTAACCCCCACGGCCTCCAGGTCATTATTTCAGTTTGTTTCTCTTTTGTTCGGCATGCATTTACTGTTAATGAGTGTTTTGTTACGTTTGGTGGTGTGTGGGTTGTGTTCTTGTGTTCTGGCAGTGTTGCATCTTTAGCAGTGGTCTGAACTAACCCCCATAGCCTCAGTTTCTTTCTTGATCATTATTTTTGATGATTATTTTCCATTCGTTTATGTTCTCGCCGAATTGTACTTTCGTTGGATTGAGTCGGGCTGGTAATGTGGCTTTCAACCCTTCCACTGTGACATGCATTACTTCCCAGTATTCAGAATGGCTGTGCTAAGTCTCTCCAGGAACCATGAGATAGGAAAAGAAGTAAAGCGATATATTTTCCATCGTCTAGTGAGTAAAATATCTAGAAAGGGAGCTTTAGAATATTCAGCAAATTTATGGGTGGGGATGACTGGTGAAAACAGACAGGTGTGTTTTATACAGGGATTGCCATGTGTAGGCCTGATGGCTTCCTGCACCAACCCTTGTGTTCTTGTGTTCTTATTCCACAGCCTTCTTATCATTTCACCAGTACTTCCATCACACTCAAAAAGGAGATGGGAAAATAATGCATAAATTTTTCTTTTTATTTAATGTCAAAATCCTTCATAGAATATTTTATGCTGTGTCAGAACTAAAGATTCGTATGTATGTATGTTTGTGGCTGCAAGGAAGGATAGTAGTAGTAGTAGTAGTAGTAGTAGTAGTAGTAGTAGTAGTAGTAGTAGTAGT